>NW_022995769.1:178107-299712 GCF_900245975.1 Drosophila guanche
TAAATAGTTGAATAGTTTGGCCAAGGGTCCACACAAAGACTCGGCTCATTACACAGCCGGGAACTCCGTCAGGTCCCAATAAAAATACCGACTTAACTAATCGAAGGTCATTAAGCTGGGAGCTTTGATTTAACAAACTGCTGAAAATGCCGTTCGACGTTGTTAAACTGTATGGACACACATGACCAGGGTGGCTTTCTTGGGAATCAAGATAAGTTGTTTGAAATAATTGTGCAAAAAGATCGGCAATTGCCTGATCATTGTTTGCTGACGTATTTAGAAATGATAGCAAGGAGGGATGTACGGACGTTCTACGCTTACTTTTAAAAAGCTTCAAAACTGTTTAGGGTCTGTAAGGGGCACCTCGGAACCTTCTACCAGCTTCAGTGAGAAGACCAGTTATCGCACTCTTTAGTGCAGATGTAAACGGCTGATCGACATCAATAAAGAGTATGAAAAGTTGGGGGCCCAGTTGGCACTGTGGTGTGTTGTGTTTGAAATAATTGTGCAAAAAGATCGGCAATTGCCTGATCATTGTTTACCGACGTATTTAGAAAAGATAGCAAGGAGGGATGTGCGGACGTTCTACGCTTACTTTTAAAAAGCTTCAAAACTCTTTAGGGTCTGTAAGGGGCACCTTGGAACCTTCTACCAGCTTCAGTGAGAAGACCAGTTATCGCACTCTTTAGTGCAGATGTAAACGGCTGATCGACATCAATAAAGAGTATGAAAAGTAGGGGGCCCAGTTGGCACTGTGGTGTTTGTTGTGTTTGAAATAATTGTGCAAAAAGATCGGCAATTGCCTGATCATTGTTTACCGACGTATTTAGAAATGATAGCAAGGAGGGATGTGCGGACGTTTTTCGCTTACTTTTAAAAAGCTTCAAAACGTTTTAGGGTCTGTAAGGGGCACCTCGGAACCTTCTACCTGCCTCAGTGAGAAGACCAGTTATCGAACTCTTTAGTGCAGATTTAAACGGCTGATCGACATCAATAAAGAGTATGAAAAGTAGGGGGCCCAGTTGGCACTGTGGTGCTCCATAAGTAACCACAGCAGGTAAAGATAAGGAGTTTTTGAAGAGGATTCTTTGAGACCTAGAACAAAGGTAGCTAGAAATCCATCTCAAAAGATTAGGTGGAATCTCTAGAAGGTCAAGCTTAGGTGCTATAGGTGAGTGGTGCATAGAGTCGAATGCTTTACTGAAATTAGTGTACATAACATCCGTCTAGTAGTTACCTTGGAAACCTTTAATGAACTACTCCTCGAACTGTAAAAGATTTGTGGTTGTATAAATCTGTGCTAAGCTAGAGACAAGTGATTTGCAGAGATATTGTAAGTGCCGAGTTAACATTTTCTCAATCATTTTGGGAATAGCGGATATTTTGATTTACCTTTATTGTTCTCTTCGTCAGACTCCCTTTTTATATGGAGAGGAAATATACAAAATTCCTGCTAGATGGCAACTTTGGTAAACTGTATGGATAAGGATGACCATAGCTGGTTGAATTGCTGAATGAATTGCTTGGAAAACTGTGGCAAAAAGATAGGCAATTGTCTGATCATTGTTTTATCAGGGACAAACGAATCAAAAAGTGTGTAAAAAGTAGTTGTGCCTTTAATATTGACAGTACAAAATTGCAGAGCGAACCATTAAAAATTCTGAAATCCTTCATAATCGAAGCGGCCCCGTTAAGATACCCTACCTTCACGAACCGATTCGGTATGCTTTTTAGTCGTTAAATAAGTTTTAAAAGCGGACAAGTGCTCCTCGCAGAGGGTGTAAGGAGCCAGTAAGGTGCTGGAGCGATGAAATGTCACTTCTTTGCATTTATAGGCATTAAGGTTAACATATTTGCACAAGTCCATTAATGAAAGTTATTGAAATCTGATTGCAAGCGAAAGTTAAATGAAATTCCCGTATACTGGCCACAAAGCTTAGCATCATCCGCACACATAAGTACTTGAGAGTTTGTTAATACAGAAAGCAGGTCTTTAAAAAAGAATGTCAAAAGTAGGGGGCCCAGATGGCTACACTGTAATACTCCAGAAGTAACCATAACAGGTAAAGATAAGGAGTTTTTGGAGGGGAATCCTTAAGATTTANGTTTAACACCAAGATCATCAACCAATGTAATTCTCTCAAGAAACCTACCGCAGAGGGTGTAAGGAGCCAGTAAGGTGCTGGAGCGATGAAATGTCACTTCTTTGCATTTATAGGCATTAAGGTTAACATATTTGCACAAGTCCATTAATGAAAGTTATTGAAATCTGATTGCAAGCGAAAGTGAAATGAAATTCCCGTATACTGGCCACAAAGCTTAGCATCATCCGCACACATAAGTACTTGAGAGTTTGTTAATACAGAAAGCAGGTCTTTAAAAAAGAATGTCAAAAGTAGGGGGCCCAGATGGCTACACTGTAATACTCCAGAAGTAACCATAACAGGTAAAGATAAGGAGTTTTTGGAGGGGAATCCTTAAGATTTAGAACAAAGGTAGCTAGAAATCCATCTCAAAAGATTAGGTGGAATCTCTAGAAGGTCAAGCTTAGGTGCTATAGGTGAGTGGTGCATAGAGTCGAATGCTTTACTGAAATTAGTGTACATAACATCCGTCTAGTAGTTACCTTGGAAACCTTTAATGAACTACTCCTCGAACTGTAAAAGATTTGTGGTTGTATAAATCTGTGCTAAGCTAGAGACAAGTGATTTGCAGAGATATTGTAAGTGCCGAGTTAACATTTTCTCAATCATTTTGGGAATAGCGGATATTTTGATTTACCTTTATTGTTCTCTTCGTCAGACTCCCTTTTTATATGGAGAGGAAATATACAAAATTCCTGCTAGATGGCGACCTTGGTAAACTGTATGGATAAGGATGACCAGAGCAGGTTGAATTGCTGAATGAATTGCTTGGAAAACTGTGGCAAAAAGATAGGCAATTGTCTGATCATTGTTTGATCAGGGACAAACGAATCAAAAAGTGTGTAAAAAGTAGTTGTGCCTTTAATATTGACAGTACAAAATTGCAGAGCGAACCATTAAAAATTCTGAAATCCTTCATAATCGAAGCGGCCCCGTTAAGATACCCTACCTTCACGAACCGATTCGGTATGCTTTTTAGTCGTTAAATAATTTTTAAAAGCGGACAAGTGCTCCTCGTATTTTTAGCATCCGAATTAGGTGGAATTACGAGAAAGTGACAAAAATAGAGTACACAAAGGAATTGCAGGTCTTGTGAAACCTGGTCTGTGAAGTGTAAGTCCATTGCAATCAGGACCCCTCCCACGTCGATCTAAACGATCATTCCTATAAATTGTGTACCGATCTTCCAATACTTCGAAACTGGCCATGTTCGAAATGTGCTCAGAAAACTTTAACTGGGGGTGTAGTTTAACACCAAGATCATCAACCAATGTAATTCTCTCAAGAAACCTACCGCAGAGGGTGTAAGGAGCCAGTAAGGTGCTGGAGCGATGAAATGTCACTTCTTTGCATTTATAGGCATTAAGGTTAACATATTTGCACAAGTCCATTAATGAAAGTTATTGAAATCTGATTGCAAGCGAAAGTGAAATGAAATTCCCGTATACTGGCCACAAAGCTTAGCATCATCCGCACACATAAGTACTTGAGAGTTTGTTAATACAGAAAGCAGGTCTTTAAAAAAGAATGTCAAAAGTAGGGGGCCCAGATGGCTACACTGTAATACTCCAGAAGTAACCATAACAGGTAAAGATAAGGAGTTTTTGGAGGGGAATCCTTAAGATTTAGAACAAAGGTAGCTAGAAATCCATCTCAAAAGACTTGGGATTTGGTGGAATCTGTAGAAGGTCAAGGTTTTGTGCAAAAAGAGAGTGGTTTTCAGAATCAAATGCCTTACTGAAATGAGTGTAAATAACATCCGTTTGCTAGTTGCCTTGGAAGTCTTTAATGGCAAAAGAGCTGAACTCTAGAGGGAACTGGAGATGTAGGTGATTTGCAGAGATGTTGCAAGTGCAGAGGTAAAATTTTCTCAAAGTTCTCATTTTTCTCAAGTTCAGCGGATAACTTAGATATACCTCCATAGTTTTTTGCGCCAGATTTGCTGCCTTTCTCATGGAAAGTAATTATAAAAGATTTCTTTCCGATGTGGGGAATGGAGAATGGATGGATAAATAGTTGAATAGTTTGGCCAAGGGTCCACACAAAGACTCGGCTCATTACACAGCCGGGAACTCCGTCAGGTCCCAATAAAAATACCGACTTAACTAATCGAAGGTCATTAAGCTGGGAGCTTTGATTTAACAAACTGCTGAAAATGCCGTTCGACGTTGTTAAACTGTATGGACACACATGACCAGGGTGGCTTTCCTGGGAATAAGTTGTTTGAAAAAATTGTGCAAAAAGATCGGCAATTGCCTGATCATTGTTTGCTGACGTATTTAGAAATGATAGCAAGTAGGGATGTGCGGACGTTCTACGCTTACTTTTAAAAAGCTTCAAAACTGTTTAGGGTCTGTAAGGGGCACCACGGAGCCTTCTACCAGCTTCAGTGAGAATACCAGTTATCGCACTCTTTAGTGCAGATGTAAACGGCTGATCGACATCAAGCTGAATCGTCCATGTTTAAGCCCGGGGTCAAGGGCTAGAGCATTGGGCGTGATATTGACGGACCTGACTACTGAGTAGCCGCCGCCGGATTAAAGTTTAATATGTAATTTTAAGGCCTATTCTCTTGCAGTTATATTCAAGCATCAGGAATCTTAAGTGTTTGTGGAAGCGAGTGGGTATGAGACCTTACAACCATTAATTGAGACTCGTGTGCATATAATTTTAAAAACTTCTTCTCCCCAGAAACAGACACCTACGTCATCCTTGAGCTCAACGATCACGAAAGGATTAAGTGTTACTAAAACACCAAAACAGAAACGCTGTGAGTTTGTAAACGTTAAACCTGTATATGCACAGAGAAGAAACGTAACCTTCGTGCTATCATTTGTTTTGTTTAGCCCTTTTTAACCATTACCGTAATGGGTTAAGCCCTCTCGCCCCTCTATTCTATTACCTACCTACCTAGATCGCCATAATATGAATTCCTGTAGGTCTTCGTAGGTTAAGAAAACTTGCAAAATGTTGAAATATACTAATAGGAACTCATGGAAGTTTATATAAAATCCTTTATTTTTAAACACAGTTCTAATGTGTTCTAATTCGAATAACAACCAATAATCAATCCACTTTTCATACACTCAGTCCAGTTTAACCTGTGTTCTCCTTTTGATTTTTGATTCTTTTTAAATGTGCTCCTAAAACATTATGCGAGTGGGTGTCAGTACAAAACAAAGGAGAGAGATAGATATATTTTATGGGGTCGGAAACGTTTCCGAATACAAATACAATAACCCTATTTACTCTTCGTGTACCGGCAGTGCACAAGGACAGAGCGGACCAATAACGTGTGAGACACTTCTAACGCGTCACAACTTTTATACCCAGTACCCAGTAATACGTTTGCACCTTACTGTTTTTTTTTTTTCCAATTTTATATTTTATCTACATATGTCATCTACATCTACCTGCTCGATCCGATGGGGTAGGTCCAATATCTACTGATACTTCGAGAACAGGATGATAGCAGTCCTTAGGTATAGTGAGCGGAAAAGCTCGAGTTATATGGACTTTATCAGATAGCGAAGAACAGTTTTTAAGGCGTACAAGTGCTGCTCGCACATTAAGACATCCGAAGTCGGTGGAATATACAAGGAAGTGACATAAATATGATGGCCGAAAAGAATCAATCTTACACACAGGAATTGCAGGTCTTGTGAACCCATTTTAGCGCAGCCGTTTATCTGTAGGTTAAATGGTTAACACATACTTTCCAGACGTTCAGATGAAGTGTTCAGGTACAACTTAACCATTCGGTGAGTGATCCAGCACCACTTATAAGAACTGTCATCATATTTATGTAGATTGCTTATGTACATGATTTTAATATTGCACAAAAATTAAATCCCCAATTCATTTACCTTTCTCCCTTCACCTTTTATATTTACAGCAGGGCTCGGCACGCCCCTCTCTATTGGGTATAAGACAAGGGTCTGCAGCTCACGTACACGCGTATTCCAGTGATTCGTACCAATGCCAATATAGTGAAAAGTTCAGTTTTGCGTGCGTTTTCACACACAAACGCAAAAACGACTAGTTAACTGAATGGGTGGCGAGCCCTGATTTACAGTGACCCAGCTCGAAAGCATGTCATAGTATAGCGTAGCAGGAATGTGGAGGAAATTCGGGCATCGGGACAAACAAAGTGCAGTTCCTCCATGATTAGGAGAATAAAGTGCCCGTGGCTGGACATCAAGTGTACGGGCTCTTAACAGCCAGACGCAGAGTATTTGTTGAAGCCTTACGCCGGCCCTGCTGGCGTATAAAGTGGGAGCTCTTAGGAGCTCAAGCGAGGATCTGAGGATTTTTGTTTTTGAGCACGAAATCTAAAATGTTGTATCCAACACGGAATCTTAGTCGACAGGGTTCTACTCTGCTAAGAGCTCTTAACATTTTAAAATAACTAAATATGACAGGGCTTAATTTTAAGACAGGGCTCGGAATGGCCCTATCTATTGCACATAGGCGAGCCGCCGCCGCTCACAGTGGCACAGCTTACAGTGATTCGTACCAATACCAATACATTGTAGTGTTCCGTTTTGCGTGCGTCTTCACAAACGCAAAAAACGGAGGGTGAACGTATTCTTGCCAAGCCCGGCTTCAAGAAGATAACTTAATCAAGACCTGGCCGCAAGTTGTTGGTAATTTAATTGTTTATTTGTCCATTATTAGTTACATTATATGTATGATTCTCTTCTCTTTATTGAATTTACGCTATATAAACAATATAGAATTTATCATTGTGTTTGAAATGTTCAAATTGAAAAATATACAATTCTAATTATCTGTCAGATCTTGTACACTTAATATATTTAATGGCTGAAGGAATATACTATACTCCAATTCGTTCTTTGTAAGATTTATACATTAATTTACACATCGATTTTATATTTTATTGCTTATAGCCTAACCCACAAAAAGCAATAAAAACGAGTAGGGAAGTTTGTGAGACGCTTCGTACGCGTCACAACTTTTATACCCGGTACTTCTTCAGTATACATATCTTCACGGGTGCGGGTAGCCACTGAAAATTAATTCCTTAATTCTAGCCTTTAATTTTGGATATTTTTTTATTTTTTTTTTTTATAATGATCCAATCTAATCTCAATGCAGTGGTCTAATAGGTATGGTCATTCGATACAGAACTGCAGTTTTCTCTTATCATCAGAATTGTGGAGATGAGAGATGTTCGCTCTTTCTGGGGGCAGAAGGGGGCTTGGCTAAATTTTGAAACCAACTTAATTCAATGTGGTATTACATGAGCTTTACAACAAATTTTGTGATTCTAGCTTAAGAGCTAGAAATAGACGTCTAACTAAACGGACAGAAGGGCAGACCATATCGACTCGGCTATTGATTCTGATCTATAAATATATACACTTTATCGGGTCGGCACCTTCGACCACAAATACAATATACCCTATATACTCTTCGAGTACCGGGTATAATTATCTTAGGCTGTCTTGATTATTGCTAATCAACCAACTGTTTTTTTGTGTGTTTGTTGTATCTACCGGTTGGAAGTTCAAAACGTATAATACTTATGTATGTACATAAATGCTTTTGGGGAATTAAGACAAAAACCTACATATATGTACATATGTACATACATATGTTTATTCGTACAGCAATAAACATACTTATGTACATCAAAACGATGAAAACACAACTTTTATACCCGGTAATAAGTCAGTATATCTGTCCTTGCTTTGTTACGATTTTTACATTTTTTCTACATCTGTCATCTACAGAATCAGAGTTAAGAATGAAAGAATGGGTTTAGCCACTGCAAATTAATTTCTTTATTCTGGCTATAATAATGATCCAATCTAATCCCAATTCGGGCGGGGTCTAATTTTTTTTAAATAGACCTGTAACAGTGTGAGCATGCAGCCATCTGGATACAAAATTGGGTGGCTCCAGATTTTATAGTCTCCGAGATCCAGGCGCTCAACAAGACGGACGGACGGGTGGCAGACAGACATGGCTATATCGAATCAGCCATTGATGCTGATCAAGAATATATATAATTTATGGGGTCGGAAACGTATCCTTCTATGCGTTACATACATTCACTTTTCCCCACAAATACAATATACCCTATTTACTCTTCGAGTATAATAATATAACCGGGTATAATTAAAGTATTAGCACTACACATTTTTCTCATTAAGGAGTTGGAAATATAATATGAAATCGCTTAGATTAAATGCTAACACATGTTGCTATGAATATAATTATGATAAAGGTAAAATATATATTCAATTGGTTTGTTTTGCTCTTTCAATTAAAAAATGAGTGTAATTCTGTGAATTAGGCGGCTTTGATTAAATTTAAACTACTGCAATTGATTTAATTCGATTTTAAGAGCTTAGACGAGTAATTTACGAAATCGATTGGCTAGATTGTTCAGATGATATATACGAATAGTTAGAATAAAGAATGTCTTCTTTATGCATCGTTGTTTCGGTATGCGATCAGGTAAGAAGTGTTCGTTTGTTTTACCCTGAAAATGTTTCAGTGCATTTTTTTGGTAATACCAAAATATCAAAAACGAATCAACAGATTTACCAACTAAAATTTGGAAATTTTGTACAATGCATTGTTAGTTTCATCTATATATATTGGTTTTACTTCCACGTTTGATGGGTTGCTTAACTAAAAAAAATCAGCCTTTTCTTGCATATAGAATACATAAATATAAATGTATCATTATAATTATCTATTTACAACATGAATGCCTGTACATATACATATGTTTATCGTGGAAGTATACATACATACAAACATATATAACAAAAATTTGTATTTTCTAATTAAGTGTCAATATAAAATCTTTAGACCTAAGCCTAGTTGACGCAGTTGAAAATATGAGGTGCCTTAGCGTCTTGATTCTTATCATGTATATGTTCCCGTTACAGCCGAGGTGGTTTGAAACTTAGTGTAGTGCTACCCTCGACAGCCAGCTGGTGCTCGAGTGTGTCCATCCTGAAGCGGTTTCCATCACTGCCGTCACACTCTGCCATTGAATTGTGCACCGACGATGGCTGCTCGGCGGCCTGCAAAAGGCCTACAATCAGTAGCGGCGGCCTGTTCAGTGCTTGATTGACACTGCCTGATATTCCTGGACGAGCTCCGGCTCCGGTCAACTTATCACTGCCCAGGCTATTGCTACTGTTGCTCTGACTATAGCCGCCAATTTGCTTTTCCTTGTTTCGCCGCAGCGAGGATCGGTATTGGCGTGGTACATTAATGAGCAGACGCCGTGTGAGATTGTGCTGACCGCCAAGACTGGAATTAACGTTGGTGGCATGTGACCGACGGGAGGCATACTGTATGGACTCGGCGCTGTTACTCAAACAGATGTTGCCAACTGATCGTGTTAAGCCAGGGACAGAGAAGAGAGAAAAATAATATTTTGGATCAGTATCGATTGTTTCAGCGACAGAAAACAAAAGCATTTTTGCTTGGTCCTTTGGCGATTGCAATGGTTCGTGCCGTCGAAATGATTGAATTTGTTAGCCATGATTGGTGGTTATGTTTGTGGCGATCCAAAAGCAACACAGAAAAAAATATTAATAAAAAAAAAATCGGACAGCAAGCGACACAAAACTTTGTTAGTACACTAAAACAATTTATAAAACCATACAAAATACATTAAATGTATATCTTTATGTATGATATATACGGTATAATCGAATAATTTAATTTATTATAACACAAAGCAAATATACAGACAAAGTCCTTAAGCAATTACAAATAAATGAAGCATTAAATGACTAAATTAAATTAAAAATTAAATAATAAGGCTGCAAATGTTATTCCAATTTGTTTGCAAGGAAAACTTTTCGCCTTCCATTCGAATAGAGCATATACATTTTTTTTTAACTAACGCAAAACAAAATTAATGTTTCTGTATGGTTTATATATATGAAGATAGGTATGTAGATATGTGTGATGAACATGTAGCATTAGTGTGGTGATAAGCATAGCTCATTATCTTCAAATGAATGCAACTGGTAGTTACAAAACTTAAGACATTTCATTTGTTTTTCTCCTTATGTCTTCATTTTTAAAACAAAAAATCTAAAACATTGAAAATGACATTGGCAAAGTTGTTACTGCTGGTGTTGTTGCTGTTGTTGTTGTTGTTGCTGAGGCCACTAACACTACGCCGGTAGAGGGGTATTGTGGAGGAGGCCACCTGAAACGAACGATACAGCGAGGAGCCGTTGCTGATCATTCGCGGTTGTCGTGGTATAGTCTTGGGCGTGGAGTGGTGCAATAGTGGCAGCGGCTGACTCGGCTCCTTGTGATGCTGCAGTTCATGGGCCTGGAGTGTGTGAAGCCGCCCCCCATCTATCAAATCGCACTCGCTATCCTCCTCAGCCACAACAACAACAGCAGCGGTGGCAGGCTGCTTGATGGTGCTGCTGGCCAAGAATTGTGACGAATGGTAGTAAGAGTGGTTGAGCTGTTCGTGTATAGAGAAGGAGTGTCTGGGCACCGCCAAGTGGTCGCTGCTGTTAGTGTTGGTGAGTCCAGTGATATAACTACCCGAATTGACATCAACTAGCAGTCGACGCGGCTGTTGCTGTTGAGGATGCGGATGCTGTTGAGGGGGCCTCAGAAGGCCTTTGGAATGTATCTGTTGAAGCCGCTGCTGCTCTTTTTGATGGCTATAGCTATCTTCGGTGTCCATCATGTCGCTCCAGCGTTGTTCCTGTCGGGGTTCATGCTGCCTATGATATAAGTCGTAGAGCAAGGTCGACTTGTTCTGGTCCCCTTCCGCATAGGCCTGGCGTATGTCCCGCGTGCTGCCGCCACCTAAGTAACCAGAAACAGCGGCAAGGCAGCAGTCGCTGCACGTGTCCGCTGGCATCTGAAGTGAGACAACCGCATCCCGAGGACCTAGGAACCACTCTGAGCGAGTGCGCATTCTAGCGGTTTGGCGTTCATGGACCTAACATTTTGATTCGGGTTTTCACACATTTTTTTCGATTCGGTTTTCATTTGTTTTAGTTGCGGGGAAAGGCGTGAGGGATTCAAAATTATCATGTTAGAGTTGTTGGCAATTAATAATGTTTTGTTCTAACTATCTGAGTTCATTTTTTCACTTACTATAAATAAATTAAAAAACAAAACGTTAATAAAAATAAAAATTTAATTGGAACAAAAAACTTATAATATTTAAAATGTACATACATATGTACAATTCAAAAAACATATAGCAGAATTAACGCAGTGGAAATAAGTGCAAGATAATCAATATATTTGTGGAAAAAAAAGTAAATACATACATACAGTGGGGAGCAATAATGAGTACATATTCACAATAACTGACTTTCGTCGCCCATAACTTATAAACGGATACAGGAAAGCACACCAATTTGTTTTCGTGTATTAATAACTGTATTCTTAGCAAATAGGCAATGAAAACAAGAAGAAATGACAAGGTTTAACGGAGCGAAAAATGACAAGCCAAAACAACTCAAATGTACTAAATTTTGCACTTTTCGTTAATTGCACCTGTTTTTCTATATTTCTAAATTTTCTAATCAACAATATGTTAAATATTTTTTTAATATTCTACCGGCATGTTTCACATTGCTTAAAAAATGAGAGACGCTTCTTACGCGTCACAACTTTTATACCCGGCACTCAGTACTACATCTGCACCTTAGCGGTGTTTTGTCAAATTTAACATTTTTTCTTCATCTGTCATATACATCTACAACACTACTCACACAAACACGCTCCTTTAGTTCGCCCCCCTTTCATAGACCCACACACTGCAGACTCGCGGCAGAGGCAGAGGCAGCGCCAGCACACAAAGAAAAACGAGAAGGGACGTGTGAGACGCTTCTTACGCGTCACAACTTTTATACCCGGCCTCAGTACTACATCTGCACCTTAGCGGTGTTTTGTCAAATTTTAAATTTGTTCTTCATCTGTCATATACATCTACAACACTACTCACGCCAACACGCTCCGTTAGCTCGCCGCACTTCCGTAGACCCACACACTGCAGACTCGCGGCAGAGGCAGAGGCCGAAGCAGAGTGTAAATGAGAGAACGTGAAAAAACAAGCAGCGGGACGGGGTGAATTTAGCCACTGCAAATTAATTTCTTCATTCTGGCTATAATATTGATCCAATCGGATCCCAATTTGGTGATCTGATAGATATGGCCATTCCCTACGGAATGTTTTAGTTTTCTTTTATCTTCAAAATTGTAGATTTGGGAGGTTTTTGCCCTTTTGCGGGGGCGGAAGGGGGCGTGGCTCATTTTTTAAATACACTTGTAACAGTGTGAGCATACAGCAGTCTGGATGCAAAATTTTGTGGCTCTAGCTTTTATGGTCTCTGAGATCCAGGCGCTCAACAAGACGGATGGACAGACGGACGGACAAACAGACATGGCTCTATCGATTCGTCTATTGATGCTGATCAAGAATATAGGGTCGGAAACGCATCCTGCTGTGCGTTACATACATACATGATTGATTAATTGGATTTTTTAAATTTTAAGTTTTTTTTTCAGTATAGCTATAAGCAGTCGGGTTGGTTGACCAATTTTGGCTCATCCGTCTCTTCATAGAATTTGATGAGCAATACCATAAGCGACTTCGTATTAATGAATCCGTACCCAAACAAATAGTGGACACAGGATTTTTTTCGACTTTTCCTGAGTATTTAAAGTCAAAATTTCGTTAAAAATACCTCATATCGAGAAGGGACGTGTGAGACGCTTCTTACGCGTCACAACTTTTATACCCGGCAAGTTTAAATTTTTTCTTCATCTGTCATATACATCTACCACACTTCTCACACCAACCCGCTACTTTAGCTCGCCCCCCTTCCGTAGACCCACACACTGCAGACTCGCGGCAGAGGCAGAGGCCGAAGCAGAGTGTAAATGAGAGAATGTGAAAAAAACAAGCTGCGGGACGGGGTGGATTTAGCCACTGCAAATTAATTCCTTCATTGTGGCTATAATAATGATCCAATCGGATCCCAATTTGGGGATCTGATAGATATGGTCATTCCCTACGGAATGGCCAAAAGCTAATTTTTAAAAGTTAAAACCAAGACTCGGTTTTTAACGCTCTGTATTATAAAAAGAGTGACCATCAAAGTTGCGTACCAGAAATTTTCATAGATGGCGCCACTTTCGAAAAATCTGCTGTGAAACCTAGCGGTCATTATTGCACAGAATGTGCAGGGAAGTACCAATTTTATTGCTGTTTTAAATATCTCATAAATTGGAAGATACGATTACCTGATCCAATTTGTTTGATGCATTTTATTTAGTAGGCTTTTTACTACGTGTTCTGTAATGTGAACGATATCTAGTGGTTGGCGATGTCTTCTACATCTAGATGTAGTCCTGGGTGCCGGGTATAAACGTTGTGACGCGTAAGAAGCGTCTCACACGTCCCTTCTTGTTAGTTTTCTTTTATCTTTAAAATTTTACATTTGGGAGGTTTTCGCCCTTTTGCAGGGGGTGAAGGGCGGGGCTCATTTTTTAAATACACTTGTAACAGTTATGGTCTCTGAGATCCAGGCGCTCAACAAGACGGACGGACGGACAGACGGACAGACAGACAGACAGACAAAGACTCGGCTATTGATGCTGATCAAGAACATATATACTTTATGGGGTCGGAAGCGTTTCCTTCTGTGCATTACATACAACCATTATTCCCCACAAATACAATATACCCTATTTACTCTTCGAGTACCGGGTATAAAAATAAACATTTTTGAATTTCAAAGCTTAATATTTTTCAAACGGTAATCTAAAACCACATAGTGATTGGGTATGCATTATAGATGCATTTATCAGCTTTATAGCATGGCTAAGTTTGCTGAAGTTATGTGAAAAAGCGCTATCTCTAAAAAACCTTAAAAAATACGTGATTTTAGAAATTCTTAAAAAAATGTTGTATGAAAAAGTCGGTTTGGTTCGAAGCGGAAAAAAAGGTGCGATTTGTCAAGTAGTGTAAAATAACTTCAGATACGTTCATTTTCTTAATATATGTGGATCCAGAGTTTTTGTAACAAAACCAAACATGCTCAGGGGTGTTTGTTCTACATGTTTAAAGCTTTAAATGCACTTCATATGACTTAAGTAATTAATAATGGTTTTTTGGTGGTTTAATTTATTTGTTATTGTGTAATGTATGATCTAGGTTATAATAACTTTACTAAAACTGGAATAGGAAAATAGTCAACATTTGTGACCAGATTGAAAGCGATTCAGTTAAAAGAAAAAATTATTTAGTAGATATTGAGTTTAGAGTATGAATTGATGCAAAGAAAATGTCATACGTAGAGTGTCAGTGTATAAAGTTTGTAAGTAAAGTTTGTAACTTTGTAAAGTTGTATATCATTACATTAAAAATTATAAAATAAAGCACAAATGTGGCAAAAAGAAGAAATAAAAACTAAAAAACTAGAAGAATAATGAAAAGCTTTTTAACTAAATTATTGATTATTCTGATTATTATTCTTCCTGCGAAAGGAAAAACAAACTGATATTCGAGCAGTAATTTTATAAGGTTAGGAATAGGAATATTAAAAGGTCAAAGCGGATCAAGGGGGATCTTAAACCGAAATCCTTGATCCCAGAAAGAACTCGTCCCTCACCTGTGGCAGATACGAGAGGCTCTTAGTGCTCTCTGCATAGCGGTTGACGGCCCTTAGTTCATCCATGGTCATGCCGTTGTTTCCCCCGTCGCATGCGGTGCCCGACGCTGCTTCTGCACTTGAGCTGGCTGGTCCGGCTGAGTTTGAGCTGCAGGAGCTGCTGTGGCGTATTCCGCGATTACAGCGGCTGCAAGTACGTTGTTTGAGCTTGGGCGGCGTTGAAATTCCCCCGGAAATGGCAGAGGCTTCGGGTACAGCAGCATTCAAGGAGCATCCAGCGGTGCGTCGCTCGTAGCTGCCGTCGAGGCTCTTAGTTCCGGTGCGGAGGCGTCTTTGGTAGTGGCTACTGCTGCTGCTTGGCGCCGGCTTTTTCTTGTTCTGTCGATAGCGACGTTTTACAACGGCCATCTCGTCATCATCCTCGTCATCGTCGTCCTCATCGTCTTGCAGCTGTTGATGGTAGTTTTTTGTGGCCTGGCGATGCTTTTGGCGATAGATGGCCCGCAGCTCTTTCATTGGAGGAGCTCTTTCAATGCAGCTCAGTTCCAGTTCGGCGGGAAATTCGTGAGCCCCGTTCAATTCATCATTGTCCTCGTCATCGTCGGCATAGTCATCATAGTCTGTGGCATTGCCGTTGGTATTTCGATTACCGTTGCCATGGTCCTGGCGTTTGGTTGGCAGAGGAGACGAGGTCATTGCAAAGATTCCGGGTCCCTCCAACGAAACGGAGAGACGGGCGCAGCTCTCGATGAACGAGTGCTCTGGGGAGACGCCCAGAGAAAGGACGCTGTTCTCCAGGGCCGAACTGGAGCTGGTTAGCAGAGCGGGTGTCGAACGGGACTCCTCCTGGGCCACTAAATGGTCAGCATTATAAGTTGTTAGCAGATGGATTGATGATTCATTTTCGGTTTGGAGTGAGGGACTAACTAATATGCATGCATTAAGCGTAACAAATGGGCGTGCGGGATGTAGGGTTTTAGCGACGAGATAAAACCCAAAAGCTCTTGGTACCCCAGTTGAGCTTAACACCATACAGAGGAGTTAAAGAGGACAGTACATGTAGTATATAAATCTTGAGCCAGTTGTGTAAGGGGAAGGAGAGTATTCCAGAAACAAAGAAAAAGTAAAATATATATATCTATACACATATGTGTATATTAATTATGAGGTACTCACGTAAGCCCCAACGCTCGCACTGGCATTGCAGCCATGTCTTCTCCGCCTCAAGAGAGTGTTGTACTGTCGAAGAAAGCGACAATGACTTGTTAACAAACTAGAAGGAAAATTGTGAACAGCGTTTAAACGCGCCACTACTGTTATATCCGGTACCTAGTCAGTATATACTATGTACGTTAAAACACTCCCAATCATTGGAATAGACTCAAGAATTATCAATATGAAAATTTATTTTAACGAGAAGGGACGTGTGAGACGTTCTCACTCGTCACAAGGTCACAAGGAATCGACGCAACATGCAGGAGAAGGCTGGTTGTGTGGAGCTGCTTCACTTGGAGCAAATGGTAACCCATTAGCTAAAATCAATGGAATGATGAATAAATAATATTAGATTAGCCTTTTGGAGACCAATTTGGCAAATTTTAAATTTTGAAGATTTTAATTGTGCTAACCCCATTCTGGATATCACTTGCCTGCAGAACGGCAACCCAAAAAATTTGCCTGAAATCGTGATTAATTGTCACAACAATGAGAGTTTTCATCTAATCTACGTGATTTTCTTAAAAAACGAATGCAAAGGTATGAATCCGCACCAAAGGGAAGCATATTTTGAATGTGATAAATTGTAAGGGCCTTGGCACAAAACATTTTTAAAAATGTATGAATTAAAAAAATTGGCAACGTGCAAAAGGGAATACATTGACTTTTTTAACAAAAAATTAAAATTTTTAATGAAGCCGATATTTTTACCCTGGTACTCGAAGAGTAAATAGGGTATATTGTATTTGTGGGGAATAACGGTTGTATGTAACGCACAGAAGGAAGCGTTTCTGACCCCATAAAGTATATATATACTTGATCAGCGTCAATAGCCGAGTCGATAGAGCCATTTCTGTCTGTCCGACTGTCCGTCTTGTTTGTCGGCTAGTTCTCAAAAACTATAAGAGCTAGGCCACCAAATTTTGGCTCCGGACTGCTGTATGCTCACACTGAAACCAGTGTATTTTAAAAATGAGACAAGCCAAAAGGGCGAAAACCTCCCAAATCTACAGTTTTGAAGATAAAAGAAAACTAAAAACGCCATTCCGTAGGAAATGGCCATATCTATCAGATTACCAAATTGGTAATTATTATTATAGCCACAATGGAGAAATTAATTTCCAGTGGATAAACCCCCCCTGTCCCGCAGCTTTTGTTGTTATTTTCACATTCTCTGATTTACACTCTGCTTCTGCTTCACTCGGCCCATGCCTTTGCCGTCCCTGTGCCCATGCCTCTGCCGACTTTTAACCCACCCCGTCCCGCAGCTTATATTTGATTTTTTTTGTGTGCGGTCGCTGCCTCTGCCTCTGCCTCGAGTCTGCAGTGTGTGGGTCTAGAAAAGGGCGGTGAGCTAACGGAGCGTGTTGGTGTGAGAAGTGTTGTAGATGTAGATGAGATGAAGAAAAAATTTAAAATTTGACAAATAACCGCTAAGGTGCAGATGTAGTCCTGAGTGCCGGGTATAAAAGTTGTGACGCGTAAGAAGCGTCTCACACGCCCCTTCTCGTTTAGTTTGAACTATTGTTTTGTTTTATTGCCAAATAACTTAAGAAGCTATTAAAAAAATAATCAGAAGAATTGTATCAGTTTTACAGATTTACAGGCGTTTAAACTGAAAAGTGGTAACGATGTATCCACAAATGCTCGCCACTGAATGGCCCCGAATTTTAGTCGAATTGTACATCTTTTTGCTAAATTTGTATGTATGTATGTATTCATGTATGTTATCCACGTCTACATCACTTACACTACTCGACAAAATCGAACTTTTTGTTTCCTCAAGGAACCAAACCGACTTTTTCTGATCGATTTCGGGAATTATATTTTTTTAATGAATTAAGGTTTTTTCTATGGCAGAACTTTTTTATACCCGGTACTCGAAGAGTAGATAGGGTATATTGTATTTGTGTGAACAACGGTTGTATGTAACGCACAGAAGGAAGCGTTTCCGACCCCATAAAGTATATATATTCTTGATCAGCATCAATAGCCGAGTCGGTAGAGCCATGTCTGTCTGTCCGTCTTGTTTTTCGGCTAGTTCTCAGAGACTATAAGAGCTAGAGCCACCAAATTTTGGCAGGACTGCGGACTGCACACAAATCCGGACTGCTGTATGCTCACACTGAAACCATTGTATTTAAAAAATTAGCCCCGCCCCTTCCGCCTCCGCAAAAGGGCGAAAACCTCCCAAACCTACAGTTTTGAAGATAAAAGAAAACTAACGAGAAGGGACGTGTGAGACGCTTTTTACGCGTCACAGCTTTTATACCCGGCACTCAGTACTACATCTGCACCTTACCTGTGTTTTGTCAAATTTTAAATTTTTTCTTCAACTTTCATCTACATCTACAACACTTCTCACACCAACACGCTCCTTTAGCTCGCCCCCCTTCCCTAGACCCACACACTGCAGACTCGCGGCAGAGGTAGAGGCAGCGCCCGCACACAAAAAAAACAAATATAAGCTGCGGGACGGGGTGGGTCAAAAGTTGGCAGAGGCAGAGGCAGAGGGACGGCAGAGGCAGGGGCCGAGTGAAGCAGAAGCAGAGTGTGAAGCAATGAGAGAATGTGAAAAGAACAAAAGCTGATTTGGGAGGTTTTCGCCCTTTGGGGGGGGCGGAAGGGGGCGTGGCTGATTTTTTTAAATACACTGGTAACAGTGTGAGCATATAGCAGTCTGGATGCAACATTTGGTGGCTCCAGCTCTTATAGTCTCTGAGAACTAGCTGACAAACAAGACGGACGGACGGACAGACGGACGAACAGACGGACGGACGGACAGACGGACGGACAGACGGACAAACAAACATGGCTCTATCGCTGATCATGAATATATATCCTTTATGGGGTCGGAAACGCTTCCTTCTGTGCGTTACATACAACCGTTATTCCCCACAAATACAATATACCCTATTTACTCTTCGAGTACCGGGTATAAGAACGCCATTCCGTAGGGAATGACCATATCTATCAGATCACCAAATTGGGATCCGATTGGATCATTATTATCTGCCGTCCCTCTGCCTCTGTCGACTTTTAACCCACCCCGTCCCGCAGCTTATATTTGTTTTTTGAGCGCAGGCGCTGTGGGTCTAGGGAAGGTCGGCGAGCTAAAGGAGCGTGTTGGAGTGAGAAGTGTTGTAGATGTAGATGACAGTTCAAGAAAAAATTGAAAATTTGACAAAACACCGCTAAGGTGCAAATGTAGTACTGAGTGAAGCGTCTCACACGTCCCTTCTGGTTTTTTGTTTTTGTGTGCGGGCGCTGCCTCTGTCTCTGCCGCGAGTCCGCAGTGTGTGGGTCTAGGGAAGGGCGGCGAGCTAACGGCGAGCTCTCTACGTCTGTCCGTCCGTCTTGCTAAGCGCCTGGATATCAGAGACCATAAAAGCTAGAGCCACCATATTTTGCATCCAGACTTCTGTATGCTCACCCTGTTACAAGTGTATTTCAAAAATGAGCACCGGCCCCTTCCGCCCCCGCATAAGGGTGAAAACCTCCCAAGATAAAAGAAAACGCCATTCCGTAGGGAATGACCATATCTATCAGATCACCAAATCGGGATCCGATGAAGAAAAAATTTAAAATTTGAAAAAACACCGCTAATGTGCAGATGTAGTACTGAATGTCGGGTATAAAAGTTGTGACGCGTAAGAAGCTTCTCGCACGTCCCTTCTCGTTTTTGACATATACTTGTAACTATGTGAGCATACAGTCATCTGGATGCAAAACTCTATCTCTTATGGTCTCTGAATACTAGGCGCTCATAAGGACAGGCACACAGACATGGCTGTATAGACTCGGCCATTGATGCTGATCAAGAATGTATATACTTAATGGGGTCAGAAACGTTTCCTTCTCTGCGCTACATACATTCAATTTCCCCACAAATACAATATACCCTATTTACTCTTCGAGTACCGGGTATAAAAATATGCTGGGTTCTTTATGGGTTCTTGAGAAAAAAAAGTTCGATTTTGTCGATTAGTTTTATAAATTACCACACACTATGGGATATGCTTTCCTTCATTTGATAAACATTTAAACCTTCGAAGCTATCCCTTTTTTACTTACCCTTACCATTTTTTTACTTACTTAATTCATACCTTAACCTACTCCCGATGCAAAACTCACATGCGTATTTTTGTTGTGCCAACTTTCCACGAGGCGGGGGAGGGTACTGAAAGCTGCATATCCACTCATCCTGCACTTTTAGAATGCGTCCCGTCACGCGAGCATAATATTCATAGTTTTCTCGGCCAAATATATCGTGCGTGGCAAATTTATCTATTATATTTTGCATGATCTTTGTGGCAACCTAAAGCGTAATTCAAGAGTTTATATACTTTTCCTTTTTGGAGTGGTTCTGATTACAACGAGCTTACCTTGAACTTGAGGACATCCTCCATACGGGCTGTCTTGCCGTCGCTGACACAGGACTGAAAAAAACTGGGAGCCACTGAGACGCCTAGAGCCTCGCTGGTCATTCCAGTGGATGCATGTGCCGCATTGCTTGCTATGACTCGGAATGTGCCAAACAGTAAAACCAAAAGATGTTGTGTGTATTTTGGCAGAGAACTGAAGAGTCTGAAAGAATGTTTTAAGATATTTTAAATGTCTTAAATATAAATATTCCTGCTCGAAGGTTGATGTATGTACATAACGCACAGAAGAAAATGTTCCCGACCCCATAAACTACATATATTCTGTTCAGCCTCAAGCCTCAGCCTTAGACGAGTCGATAAAGCCATGTCTGTCTGTCCGTCTGTTGAGAGCCTGGATCTCAGATACTGTTACTAGTGTATTTCAAAATTTCGTCCCGCCGCCTTTTGCATTTATTTAATTTGCAGTGGCCACCCCCAACCCGTCCAGCAGCTTTGATTATTTTTTGAAAGTTATCTCATTCCACAGTCTGCTTCCTGCAGTGTGCGGCTCTAGGGGAGTAGGCTAGCTAATAGAGCGTGTTGGTGTGAGAAGTAATGTAGATTTAAATGACAGATGTAATGTATGTATGTATGTAATGCAGAACAAATGTAAAATGTAAAAAATAAATAGATAGCTGCTATAAAGGTGGAGTTTGGCCACTGCAAATGAATTTCTTCATTCTGGCTATAATAATGTCATTTTCAGTTTTCTTTTATACAACGGAAGGGGGTGGAGCGATATTTTGAACACCTTTAACAGGATGAGCATACAGAAGTCTGGATTCAAAACTTTGTTGCCCTATCTCCTTTGGTCTCTGAGTACTAGGCGCTCATAGGGACAGACAGAAGGAAGGACAGACAGACATGGCCAGATCGTCTCGGCTATTGATGCTGATCAAAATACACATTTTGTATGGAAACGTTTCCTTCTCTGCGTTACATCCATCCACTTTCGAGCAGGAATATAATATACCCTATAATACTGTTCGGGTACCGGGTATAAAAAGTTTGGGCGATAAAGTATAAAAGTAAATTAGGTTGCCAAACGTACACTTCACGTTTCAGAACTTCTGCTGAGACCACGGTTAGGTGAAAATAATCTAGGATTTAATGCATTGTCTAGGTATACTAGATAGATAAAGCCAAACACACAAACGCAAGTCGTACTTCTGTACTTCGTACAGTAAGGCATTCAGAGAGATCAGCCTCTTTTTTATCCCCGTCATGCGGGTCTAGACCTCCGGCTTGAAAAAGAAGAGCTTGCAGTGTCTTAACTTTTAATACTATTTCTTAAGATAATCTCCCAGTAGTCTTAAACTTCTGCCATTCACTTTGCACCCGAAACTTACTTGCAGCCAGAAAAAACAATAGCATATTGCAACAGACGCAACATTCTTCGTATAGCAGTAATTGAGCGTGCGTGCAGTGTTTGCACACGCTTTATGCTCCAATTCAGTTGGATAGATTGTGAGACGTTTCGAACGCGTCACAACTTTTATACCGGTCCTCAGTCATTCATGTATGAACTTATATGTAAAGGTGTGTATGTACATACAGTTATATTTACTTATTTATGTAACCTTATGATTTTTTCGAATTATACAGTTTAATTTTTTCATGATCAAACATAAACAAGAACGAGAAGGGACGTGTGAGGCGCTTCTTACGCGTCACAACTTTTATACCCGGCACTCAGTACTACTCAGTACTCAGTACGGACGGACAGACGTGGCTCTACCTATATATCTGTGCGTTACGGACATTGCTCCGACCACAAATACAATACACCCTATTTACCCTTCGAGTACCGGGTATAAAAAGAAAACCAAAGGCTCCGAAGTGAAGATGAAACACTTACAGTGTTAGGAGTAATACAAGACTGCCTAAAATTAATGGTATTTTAACTAAAATCAGTTTCACGAACAACATAATATTTAATCTGTGAAACAGCTTTAAGGAGCATTATTTTGTATATGGGCATAAATAAATACAAAACACATCAACTATATTGCCATAAGATAAGGATAACCCTGTTAAAACTTCTCTATATATACAAACATATTTAAATATATGAGCTAAGCAATCATTAAAGGGCGTGCCAACTGTTCACTCTTAACATTTAAGTGCAAATTGGTGAAAATGCACACAAATGTCTCAGCAAGTGCTAAACAACAACAAAAGCTAATGATGGCAAGCTTTCCCGTAAATTAACTCCCCCTGGAGATTCTCGAAGCTACAGCCAAATCAAGATCCGGTTCAGCAAGTTTATCGCAAGCTAGTTACACTACCAATACAATTAATTGTATGTACGCTTGTGTTAGTGCATCACTCACCTGTGTAAACGTTCCGTCTGCTCGGCTTCACTGTGCAACTCGTTGATGGTAAAGAGCTCAATCTCTCCGCTGCGACCAAAGATACCATTTGGAATCTTGCGCAGAAATTTCTTTAAAACACTGGCAATGGTAAACACCGAATAGTTGTCTACATTGACCAGTCGACCCGCCTGGAGGAAGTGGATGAGCTTCTTCATGGCCCCCTGATGACCGGGAGCCCTAAATACGTCACGGCGGTTCGGCGACTCTTTATTGAGCTTCAATATGAGCACGAGAAGTGGGGCTGGAATGCTGTTGTTATGTTTACAAACCTCCTCCAGGGATACCCCGAATTTTACTTTCTCCAGGCGATAAGGATAAGCGGGAGCAGTAGCCGGATGGCCGCAAGAGGTCACCGCGTTGCCAAGATCGGCGGCGCGTCGGTGAACGCGTTCAGCCCAGCTGGACATGATTCGTCGTGCTAAGTTACAACCGTGGGTTGTTACTGTATGTGTATATGTGCGCGTATGCGTGAGAAGGTTTTACAAGAAAAATGTGGGTTTTTTTTTCACACAGCTTTGATGAGATGTTATGGTTTTATGCTAGCACAAAACATATTCACTTAGCTGGAATGATGGTTGTTTTTTTAGTTAAAATAGGATTTTCCCACAAGGGCAGCTCTCTCGAAAATGCTAATACAGGCATTTATCAACAAAAAGCAGCTTCTTTTGCCTTTGTTACTGATTTTAATATTGTTGTTGTAGCTACTGCTACTCCTTGGGCGTTGTTTGAATATTATTAAATGTATTTTTTACACAATTTTAATATGTGGAACGATATCTAGAAAGCTGTATAGTACACAAACACACAGAAGTATCAGTTGCTTTGATTAGAAACTTGATTCCTTTTTTTTCGCGCTTGCCACTCCTTTATGCACTGTTTTTGCTGCTTCACTTAAGCCTGGGTGTGAACGACTCAGAACTTTGGATAAACATTAATAGGCGCTCACATATTCTATTTTATCACTGAGCATATTTTAATAACTTCATTTAATATTAAATTGTTTTGTTAGTTTTCAATTAAATTTCTAAAAATGTATTCGACTTTCTCGTACCCACTTCAGTGTGACCACACGCTATTCACTCCTGCGCTCTTTTTCACTCTTCTGAATTTGAAGGTGTATTTGCTATTGAGGTGGTGTCTTCTCTGGTCTATTTCGAGGAACATTAGTATGCACGCATGAAAAATGTACTGATTTATTACTTAGCGAAAATACTTGTTGTCTGTCAGCTAAAACAAAGTGAAGAATGTAAAACGTTTACTATTTATCTCTAGCGCTTGTCCCCCTGAAAACCGAGACAGTAGAAAAATTGTAGAGACTGCATCATCTTATTAGTAAACTCACCTTGAGCCTTCAGTGTGACCACCGCGTTAACAATCCAATATACCGCCCGACCCACCGAAATATACAAACAAATTCCCTCTCACCAATTCATATAAGTGTGTTTCCTTTAAAGCCTAGTACTTAAATCGAAAAAATGGGGCCTCTAACAAAATTAGGGATGATATTCATATGGAACCGAAGCGGCTGTACGCCAGGCAGTACTCAGATCGACAAGAAAACAGGCCGAAATAATATAGAAAGTCAGACGATAGCATTTTGTGGTGTCGATAGTATTTGTGTGGTAGTATTTGTGTGGTAGTATTTGTGTGGTATTCGATGGTATGTTGCTAGCAGCTCGAAAAATAAAGATCTGTTTTAATTTCCGAGAGGGTACCTAGCAAACAGAGAGTATAGTCACTAACCAAATAGTATACTATACATTTTATACTATACTATACTAGTTGGTTAGTGGTATAGTCTCAATTAAATGGAGGCAACAATGCCACTGAAGCTGAAAGATAAATAAACGTCAAAAAAGACGAAATTATTATAGATTAATGAGATTATATTGAATTTATTTGCACTTTTAGTTTGTCTAACTTATTTGAACGCCAGTTGCTTGAGTTTGTCAAGACGCAGACCCGGCTGGGCTGTTAACAAACTGTTTTAAGTTGTTCTCCTTTTGGGACCAAGTACTGCTCCACAGGGTCGTGCCACTAACCAAATGGTATAGTATTTAGTATACTATTAGTATACAATAGTATACCATTTGGTTAGTGGTCGTGCCAAGGGGCGATGGTGACAATCTGGGCTCGAAACTATCCAAAGAAGAATAGGAAGGGCGCAATTATTTCTTGGCACGGCCTTGCTGCTCCACCAATCAAAGAAATCTGCAGATGTTATTCCCAGCCACATGCAAATTCTCTGTCATATTTTCAAACTGCGGAATGTGCAAAGGGGTTTCATGGGTTTCCATAAATGTACACATATTTATATGATTTATAATACTCAAATGTATAGACAACGACCGTCCGGGTTTCTTTCCTGCAGATATGGGTTTAATCAAAGTTGTCGTCGCTTATTTCGTTGATTGTCCTCAGCCTCCGATCATTCAAGAGCCGCCAGTCTCACTAAAATAATCTTCTGCATGGATCCATTTTGCATTCATTGTTTTATTAACCTTTTGTTCAATTTTCACACATGTTCAAAAAGGTAAACAAAAGGTGTCTGTGAAGTGTAACCGTACGGAATGCGGTTTTCACCTCTGGTCACACTCTGCTGCTAGCAAAATATATTGCACATTTTGCTAGCCAGTTTTTTTTTCGATCTGAGTTTAAAAATCTGGCTTAAAAAAAAAACCGAGTTTATTTCGTATCGTTTTTATGGGAAAGTCATCCCTGATTCTGTGGCAAGAAAATTTTGAGCATCTGTGGACTTACTCGGTTTAAATACATTTTACATCTGTCATATATGTATGTACATCTACATCACGTCCCCTCCCCCAGAGCCGCACGCTGCATGAGACAGAGGGGGGAATGAGAGCATGAGCAAAGCTGTTAAGGGGTGGGGGGAAGACCGTGCAAATGAATTTGGTCATTCTGCCTAAAATAATGATCCAATCGGAACCTTATTCAGTTATCTAATAGATATGGCTATTCTCTACTGAATTGCCTTTTTACCCCTTGTCTGTATATGTGTGGGCAGAAGAGAGCCTAGCAAAATTTTGAAATACACTTGTAACAGTGTGAGTGTACAGCCATCTGGATGCAAAATTTAGTGGCTTCAGATTAGTATCTGAGATCCAGGCTCCCAAGAAGACGGACGGACAGACTGACATGGCTATTGATGCTGATCAAGAATATACATATGTTCATACATACATATATACTTCATGGGGTCGGAAACGTTCCTTCTCTTCGTTACATTTATACAGTTTTCGACAAAAATACAATGTACCCTATTTACTTTTAGAGAGCCGGGATAAAAAGGGTCCACGTAAAATATGCAATTCTTATTATTATGCCCGGCTGTACGCCGGGCAGTACTCAGATCGAATATCAAAATTGCTGATGAATCCTAGAAAATCAGCAGAAGGTATTCGATGTTTTTGAGACGTTTATTTAAATTTTAAATTTGTTTTGTGACGATTAGGACTCGAAACTATCCAATTTTGAATATGAAGGGGGCTTTGGAGTGCCGTTTTTCCACTTCTCCCAGGGAGAAATAACATTCCTGCTGCTCCACAATCCAAAAAGGCAGCAGAAGTCCTTTTCAGAAATATAAAAATTCTCAAAGAATACTAATGTCTTTGAGTCGTAATTTTAAACTGCGTAATGTGCAAGAAATTGTTAATCATATTTTTATGATTTATAATACTCACATGTAAATAAAAACGACCCTCTTATTTCCGGGATCGGGCTTACCCAATGTTTTCGGAGGTACTACAAGAGCTGTCAATCCCAGAAATCCCCAATCAGGTTTCCATTACTTTTTATTGACTTTTCCCAAATGTTCACGAAGTATATAAAACAACAAAGCTGACTGAGAAATGTAGCCGTACGTAATGCTTTTTACATCGGACAGTTTGCCAGCTAACGTTTTTTTCGGATCTGATTTCTAGGCGTTACGTTCTTCTTCTGCGTGCTCTTTTCGATATATCAGCTGTCATAATGAGGCAAAAATTTGGCGCATGTGAGTAATGGACTGGTGCTGCTCCTCGATAGCGACTGTATATCGTTATTAATGTTACCAAGCAAGACGATACCAAGCAGCACAGGGCATGATTCAATTATAAAAGGTGATTCTCGCATCATTAGCGTTCGGTGCGTTTCTGCTTGTTGACGTGACGTAGAGTAGGTGGGTAGAGGGGGATTGTTTGGCTGCCCGCCTTTACAAGGGGGAAATCGCCACGTCGAAATATGTAACTTGTTACAGTTTTGCTCCAATACTTACCTGGCGTAGAGGCGAACTTTCACTAGCACTTAGTGACAGCATTGTTAGGGGTGCCGTTTTGTCGACGGGACCACCCTATACATATGCATCATGGCGCAGAGCAGCAATAAATAAAGGTGCTGTTTTTAGACGTTTAATGACGTCACATTCCGCATTTTACCAGCCTGAAGGTTTCGCCTGCCCTGCGCATTTGGCACCAAATTTGTAATTGCAGCCCTGGCCAGATGATGCCACCCTGGGTTTTGTTTTGCAAAGTGAAATTGTTGAAAGAAGTACAAACGATACGAAACGATTCAAAAATATATAAGTGAGTACATTAAATTAGTTATTTTGTAGATGTGCAGGTAGTACTTCCTATTTGTTGCTTTAATTTTGTTTTGTTTAAGGCGAAAAGTACAATTTTCATCTGAATTCTTGCTCTGCTTTTGCCCTAATTGGTTTCGGACCGAGTTATAGCAAAATTTTGGAGTTTTATCAGCACAACAACAACAACGGTATAGTATAGTAAACCACTCATCATTTTTGTTGAAACATATGTGACGCGCTCACCTTGAATTTGTTGTCATCTACCCAGAGAGAAGCATATATTGACCCTGCTCACTAAAATATATACATACATACATTGATCTGCATGTATATTATGTATTTGTGCGTGGACATTTTAATATAAAATTGCCAATATGCGTTAATATTGGCATGTTTTGTTTAATAGCGCGCGGCGATAATTGCTAGGCGGACAAATGACCACCGCTGCCTCCACATCGCAACATGCCTCTTCGACGATGATGGCCGGTACTGGGTCCTCCTCCTCCAATATAACGGCGCCCAGCAGCTCGGCGGTGCGCGCTTTGGCCATGGAGTACAAGTCATTGCAGGAGGAGCCGGTCGAAGGATTTCGCGTAAAGCTGATCAACGATGATAATCTATTCGAATGGGAGGTCGCCATATTCGGGCCTCCGGATACACTTTACCAGGGCGGATATTTTAAGGCCCACATGAAGTTTCCACACGACTATCCGTACTCGCCACCAACAATACGCTTTCTCACCAAAGTGTGGCATCCAAATGTCTACGAAAATGGCGATCTATGTATATCCATACTGCATCCCCCAGTAGATGATCCACAGAGCGGTGAGCTGCCTTGCGAGCGCTGGAATCCCACACAGAATGTAAGAACCATTCTCCTTTCGGTAATATCACTTCTCAACGAGCCCAACACATTCTCACCGGCCAATGTGGATGCATCGGTCATGTACCGCCGATGGCGGGACTCGCAGGTAAATGAAGGACGATTTCCAGGCTGAATCAATAATAATCAATTATTTACAGGGCAAGGACAATGAATATCCAAACATCATACGCAAACAAGCATTGGCAGCCAATGCTGAGGCCAAGCGAGAAGGCATCGTCGTGCCGATGACCCTTGAGGACTATTGCCTTAAGCCAACTCGCAAACCCACAGCAGAATCTGCCTTGGATGCGAACTTTTACGATGATGATTTTGATTTAGAGACCGAGGATGATTTACCCACAGATGATGATGATTTCGATGAGGACGAAGACGAGGAGGAGGGAGAGGATAATGACAGTGCATCGGCATCGATAAGCAAGAACAATGGACTGGCAGCCGCAGATGATGCAGAGTCTGCCGATGACAGCGGCAAGGGCGAGACCACATAATGCAGACATGCTCAGATAGACCGCATAGTTTCTTCTTCCTTCCACTCCTGCCCTAGGCGGCGAGCCACCGCCTCTTCATTTCTCCAACATCATTACCATGATTAACGCTAATTATAGAAGTTTACTAACTAACAAAAAAGAAGAAATCAAACAGAAAATTAAAATAGTGACTTACATTACATAGCTTAAATGATAAACTTTGATTCGCCTTGATTGTGGAGGGTACGGAAGGTCAGATTCATTTAGAAAATACATTCGGAAGGATATCTATTTGATCAATGACATACTAAACCTAAGATTTGTATAAGCTAACTATTTTAATGGGCCAGTTCAGTTTCCTTATATTGAAATCATGGACCTTTCCGATTTATATTTGTATTAACAAAAAATTTATTAATGTATTAACAAACCCACAAGCAGAAAATGTATATATACATACGTGTGCTAAGTATTAATTAATATTTATGTATGTGTATGTATATTGTGAAATACTTCTACATTTTCATGAGCAAACTGCAACGTATGTATGTATGTATGGCATGGTAACGCAACATCCTACACACAGAGCGTCAAGCTATAAAAGTATATACACATAGAAGGCAACATATATTGAACAATCAAAGGATTTCAAAATTTCATTAAAATTTCATAAAGTTCAATTTAGCATTTAAGCCATTTTTCAGTGGAAACATTGCAGTCAGTAAAATATTTAACAAGAGCAAAAATAAAACGAAAATCACTTTTTATAAACAAAACCAGAATTGCAACAAAGAAAATGAGCCAAATAAAATATCTAACGAGAAGGGACGTGTGAGACGCTTCTTACGAGTGCCGACTTTTAACCCACCCCGTCCCGCAGCTTATATATTTTTTTTTTTTGTGTGCGGCTGCTGCCTCTGCCGCGAGTCTGCAGTGTGTGGGTCTAGGGAGAGTGATGGTGTGAGTAGTGTTGTTGATGACAGATGAAAAAATGTAAAATTTGACAAAACGCCGCTAAGGTGCAGATAGTAGTGAGTGCCGGGTATAAAAGTTGTGACGCGTAAGAAACATCTCACACGTCCCTTCTCGTTACGCTTCGATTACAGGGTATAAAAGAAAACTAGCAAGTCTTTTAAAGCATCAAGAAGCAAGGTTGTTTATTTATTCGCTTTGTTGATTTGGCAATTTATATTTGTGTAACTAGTTTAGCCCGTTTTCTCCATGCCAGAAGCGCCGGCGTCAGATCCTTGTCGGTAATGGTAGGTATACGTATTAGCGAGCTATGAACGCCGATATCGGCTACAGACATTTGGGATCCACCGAAATATTGCTGTTTCAGACGCTTGTCCAGTAGCCTTACCATTGCTACTTGAGCTTTGTGGGTGCTGCAGCGCAACAGCTGATAGCAAATGTCGAGAACAAGATCAATCTCATTGCAGAGCGGGGAGCCCTCATAACGATATTCGGTGGGTCCCACGCGGCCCAAATACCGAATGACATTTACTTCGCCATAAATGGGCACATACATGGTTGGTGAGCTGATCATCTCCATGTGCTCACCTGTCGAAAAGGTTAGTGGACTATGAGTATCTATAATCATTTCGCTTACAGTTTTTCCAAATGAGAGTAACATTGATATTGGGCAGAGCATTGTTCACTGGTATCTTGTCCATCTCCGCCTCAAATTTGCGAGCTGCCGGTCCAATATCCGCCATTGTCGAATGTATGAAGGTCTTTACATTCACCGTGTACAGATCCCTCCAGGCATTCTTTAATGCCAACAGAGCGTAGGGTATGAAGTTGGGATGTCCATTGATTACAATGTCTTGAAGTGAGACCTATGCAAAGAATTTAAGTAAGGTGGCTTGGGCTTCATTCCGAATAATGAGCTTTCACTAACCTCTTTTCTTCCATCTTGAAAGGCAGTTGAATGCTGCACCGTCTTGCCGCAAATGCCCAGACCCGCACGAATTTTACCCAGTTGCGTCTTAAGCCCTTGCAGTTGCTGGATAATTTTGTCTTGGCGAATTACTACCGATACCGTTTCATCCTGTTGACGAGAGAGAGAGAATATAAAATTGTAAAATGGGATAACATGCTGCCATTTTGACGACAAGAAAACAACAAGCAACACAAAACGCATATTCTTGGTTTTTTTTGGGGTTAGTTGGTAATCATTTTTAATAGAATATTAGATTTAAGTGGATGAATTGTTGTTTTAACCTTTAGAAGATGTTGTATTTGTCGGCCTAAAAAGTCCAAATCCAGAGCACATGGGATGGATTTTCTTAAATTTATGCTGCTGCTGAACTCCGATGCGCTCTGGAAAAGCCCGAATGAAGCCTTTTTAGGAAAGGAAAGGATGGCGTTGATATTCTTTCTTTATCGATTTTAATATAAATCTTTTATAATGTTCTTGCCTAATTTTGATTGGCAGACTTACGCAGCTGACTGATGATGTGGAAGTGGTAGGGTCAGCCGATAGACTAACGTTCTTAAGGTTGTACATGCAGGTGGGCAGCTTAATGTCGAATTGTGGTAATAAGGTTTTCAATTCGTACATTTTACTGATATCAAAATCGAATATACAATTTATGAAATGTGCTTATTCTAAAGATGGAAGAAAATACAATCAGAAAATAAAATCATCGATAGTTATCGTAATAGATGGTTTTGAAGATATTTATTACGATATCTTTATTACTAAAAACAAAATATATATTGTATTGTATTTTTATTTCTTAGCTTTCTGAGAATTTTGCGGCACCTTGGGGAGGCGTTTTATTCTCTTATCAACAATATGTCTAAGACGCCTTTCCGGCTTAACCAGATCACTATCATCCATTGGCTCAATAACCTGGCCCTTACGCGTAGTTACTGAAGGACGGGTCAGCATTCGGAAGGCCGTCTCTGGAACAAAGTTCCTGCCAATGGGCGCACGAATGCTGGCCTCATAATCGGCCAAGGATCTGAAAGGAAATGGTACGCTAGACACCAGGTGCTGCCGTGCCTGCTTGGTACTTGTCTCATTAATGAAGAGATTATCCTTGTTGTCATCACGCCTCTTTTCTGGAGCAGCCAATCTGAGCAGCAGTCGTGTATTGCGTTTATTGCGCCTTTCCATGACCTCCTGAGATATTCCTGCACCAGCCCAGGAACCCCATCCAGGCATGGCCAGCTGGAGCTCAGTGTTTTTCAGTTCAGAGTCCTTAGTCTTTTCCATATTAAAGTCAGCTATGATATCATCGTCTTCGAAGGCCTGACTAATGGTCAACTGATGCAGTGTCGTAGCATCTTTTTCATCGTATTCAGCATCATCGTCATTCACCAATGCATCATTGAGTGCACCTGAACTACGCTCCTTCTGCGCCCACACTAAAGTTGTCACCTTAGAGATGTCAATAGTATCCACAGCTGAATCCACTGCGACTTCCGGATCACTCCCCATATTGGCAGCATCCACTTGTTGCTGGGACTCAATTTCATAGTATAAGGGCTCATCAACTTCAACGCGTTTTTTTGTCATCTTTACTGCCAAATGCTTGAGATTTTTTAAGCTGTCCTTCTTTTTTACCTTCTTGCTTTTGGCAGGAGCTTCTTTGAGTCGATCAGTTCGCAGCTTCAGGGTTTTTAGCTTTTTGGTCAGCTTTCCTCTTAGCTTCTCTTCGCTTCCTTCAAATATGTTGTCAATAATTTTGCTCTCGCCTGTTACATTAGTCTCATGATAAACTTTCTCCACTTTCCAACCGTTCTCAAAAGACACTTTCGACTTTTTTAATTTTATCTTTGATGGCTTCGGTTTTGGATCCAATTTCAATTTCTCTTCTACGATGTCAACGTTCTCTACATGTTGCACATCTTTCAAATCCTTATGATCCTCCTCCAATAATTTCGCTTTTTGATTGCGCTCTGTCCAATATTTGCGCCAATTGGAAACCTGACCTGCCATTTCTGTTGGAGCTTTTCCAGCCACTTTTCGTTTCGTCCACGGGTTAAATGGATCATATTCTTTATCCTCCTCCTGAACATCTTGCGTCATTTTGAACTCAGTTTCACTGTCCGATTCTTGTTTTTTCTCAGTCAACTGTCGGCCGACTGCCAGCTGTTCGCCGAGATCCTTGCGCACATCCCTATCGTATTTAGCTCGCATCTGTAAATTTTTGGCCCATGTGCCTGTGTTCTTGTGCCTCAAGCTGGCCCGCTCCTGTACGCGAATTTTTTCCAGGGCATTTAGCTTTTCCAGAGCTGCCTCCGGATTTGTCTTTTGCAGGAGTTCGATCTCCTTCATCTGTTCATGTATCTTTTGACGCTTCTGCAGCTTATGGAATTTTTTCGATTTAATTTTGTTTTGCATTCGCGACCTTGCTGATTTCTGGGATTCGCGCATTTTCAGATATGCCAATTCCTTGCGACGGGCAAAGAGCTCGTCGCGAGTGATCTTCATCTGTCGCAGCTCTCGCTCTTGTTGGGCCAAGGCTTTCTCATCGGCTGTATCGCCAATCTGTGCTTTGCGAAGCTCGTGGAGTTTAAGCTTGCTGGCTTCCAGCGCCTTAGCCAGGGCCGACTGAATGCTCGTCTTTAGTGATTTGGCATTGGCCGCTGTGTTGACGTAAATTGTTTCCGAAGGTATTGGAAAGATCTGAAAATATTAGATTCTTGTATTCTGGCCATTTCACCATGGATCGCATACCTGGGTCTCTGCCGAACGCTGTTGGGCCACCACAGCATCCCATCGACCGAGCTTCTTCGTCACTCCCTCATAACCAATGGTGCGCCTGATTCGATCCGCTGCTGGCTTTTCAAGCGGCTTCTCCAACACTTTCTTTGTGCTCTGGATATTCTTCAGCTTCCTGCCAGTTTTAATGTGCTTGGACGAGGCACGCAGTATCTGCACCAGGTCATTCAACCCAACGGCTCTGGGTTTGTGATGCGATTCTGCTGATCTTACGCCTTTCCCCAGCTGAAACTCATCCTGGAGCGTCTGGCGCTCGTCTCGCGTTGATTTCTGTATGTGCTGGACGTTTCCCAAGCTGCTAATGGCCATAAGCAGCTTCTTGTGAGCCTTTGGATTGTGGTTTTCCTCGCCGTCCTCCATGTTTTTTAGACACACTGTGCTCAAAATTTAAAAAAATTGCTACGTACCACGAGGTAATGGTAATAATCACATCTGACTTACTATCGAAGTTATCGAGTCGGAAAAACTATCGTTAAAGCCGTGCCGGACTATCGATTCCAACATGAATTATTTTTTATAAAATAATTTATTTGTATATTGCTTCATGGCCGACACGAAATCCGGGAGATATGCTAGCTCCAGCAGCAGCAGTAGCGTCGTGCCCCTTGTTCAGGGGCCAGCCAATCTCGAGTGCAAGGACTTTCAAGAGTATCTTCGCACTCGGCAGACCCCCGAGACGCTGGAGAAACTATACAATTACCCTCCGATTTGCCTAGCCGTCTTCCGGGAGCTGCCCGAACTAGCCAGACAGTTCATTATACGTATTTTATTCGTTGATCAGCCGGTTCCACAGGCTGTGGTGACTTCTTGGGGGGCACAACGATTTGCGAAGTGAGTTGGAGCATGCTTGCCGATACCCCAGCCAATCCACGTAATAATGAAATAATTGAACCCAATTTTCAGAGAACAAACGGATGCCACCAGCTGTCTCACTGCTCTAAATGTTTGGCGGGTAACAGCGATACCAGGCGGCCTATCTGCATGGGAGCTGTCCCCTACATTCAAAAAAAGCGTCCGCCAGGTTCTTTTGGGCGGCGGCAAGCCATGGCCAATGACCAATACGCTGGAGAAAGACTCGAAGCCGCGTGATATAGCCTTCCTGGACTCCTATGCCATGTCCCGATGGCGCTGTGTGCTTCATTACATGGTGGGCACTGGAAATCGTAATGGTACCGATGCAGAAGCTATCAGTCCGGATGCAGTGAGAATTCTACTCCATGCACATCTCATGAAGCGCGATGAACGAGACGGCATTACAATAACCCGCCAAGGATTTCAGTTTCTGCTGCTGGATACACGCGCACAGGTGTGGCATTTCATGCTCCAGTATTTGGATACATGCGAAGATCGGGGAATATCTCTGCCAGAGTGCCTTTCTATGCTGTTTCAGCTCAGTTTCTCCACCCTTGGAAGAGATTACAGCTCAGAGGGCATGAACAACCAAATGTTGACCTTTCTGCAGCATCTACGCGAGTTTGGTTTGGTTTTCCAGCGCAAACGGAAGGAGGGCCGATTTTATCCGACACGACTTGCCCTAAACGTCACTAGCAAGGAGGTGGCAACGACAATGACAGTGTCCGAGGAGGAGGCCATGCAGGACAGTGGCTACATTGTAGTAGAAACGAACTATCGGGTCTATGCCTACACGGATTCTCCTCTCCAAGTGGCGGTCCTTGGCCTGTTTACCGAGTTGTTGTATCGCTTTCCCAACTTGGTCGTTGGTGTGCTCACCCGCGATTCTGTGCGTCAGGCACTGCGCGGCGGCATCACTGCAGAACAGATTGTCTCCTATCTTCAGCAGTACGCACACCCCAACATGAAACTAGTGGAGTCGGCAATCCAATCAAAGTCCTGCCTTCCGCCAACTGTTGTGGATCAAATCAAACTATGGGAGTTGGAGCGTAACCGGTTCACATACACGGAGGGGGTGGTCTACAATCAATTTCTATCACAGAACGATTTTGTGACGCTGCGCGACTATGCGCAGTCGATTCATGTCTTGGTCTGGCAGAATGAACGCACACGCACCATGGTGGTGCAGAAACATGGCCACGACGATGTCAAGCGCTATTGGAGGAAATATTCCAAAGGCTGCGGCTAGCCGCACACAGTACTAGATTTCAGAAAAATAACTTCTAAGATAAAAGGGATACACATCTTAGATACGATATACGTACATATAATGGTTAACATGTATAAAAGAACGCAGATACAGCTAATGGTCACAAACTCATATGCAAAGTTAATCAGCACTTGAAAACATTTAAAATCTTGGTGAAAGATCATGCTTAAATGAAAATGGAACAACTTCGATCTCTGGAGATCAGTACAATATCGGTCTCTGGGGCATGCAGAGATTGTAGTAGCTGCCTTTGGACCAAAACTCCATGTCCTTCCACCCGCACCATCCCTTTATTTGTATAGTTGACAGGTCGTCGGGACCCGTGTAGTGGGGATCGAGAATTAGGAACTTCACTTCCCCCGATTGTACGCAATAATCGACACCGATAATGGTGTGGGCAAGGACACCGCCGCCAATCATTACCGGCGTGCCCTGGGTTTGGAAGTGCATGGCCAGCTCGGATGCGATTGTGGGTAGTTCCGCTCCAGAGGTCACATGCAGAATTTTGGAGTCTACTTTAAGAAATCCCTGCAGGCACATGCTGATCTCCGTCGAGCCAATCCACTGGGAAGATCCTACGAAGGAAAACGGCTTGTCGTTTATTTTGTGCAGGTACTCCTGTACTTCCAAATGTGTTGGAATGAGTGCATTTGAATAGCCCTGTAGCACGAACCAAGAGCAGATGGTCTGGAGAGATCGATAGGCACAGCCCCAGCCCTTATCCTGAACCTGCTGTTGCAGGTAGTGATAGTAATGATAGTTGCCGTTGACTAGGTACTCCTTTCCATCATTAACAGCACTTGGCCTGACACCTATATGTGTGTTTAGGAGTGGAGTCCATGGAGCTTCATCAACCTCGCCCTGAAAGTGGCACTGGTTTGCTCTTCTGAAGTACGGGCGTGTAACAGGCAAAGAGAACTGACGATGGAGTCGCTTGCGCCTCTCCTGCATGCTCGGCTCATCATCACCCAGCCCCTCTATATAAGCGCAGGTCAAAAAGTGTCCAAATTCCTGCGGATAGAAGTGATGGCTCCTAGGAACCGCAAGCCTTCCTGACTCTGACAAATTCTCGTTCAGGCTTTGCTCAAACTGTCTGAGGGCTCGGCAAATGCTCTCGATGAGTACGTCATACAGCCGCTGTAACTTTGTGTTCTTGCACAGTATTGCCATTGCATCTATCTCTAATGGGACCTGAAAGATGGTGTGCTCTTCTGTAGTAACGGCAATGCTTAGAGCAGGACTTGGCGGAGAATCTCGAGCTAGAGAATCACGAGTTTGAATACGCATCACTTCAATGTTGATTAGGTCGTATTCACATCCAGTGGTTCCAAAGTATTTGGCCAGCTGGGTTTGAGCCGATGATTTAGTTTCTTTCTTAATAGAGTTGACAGCCTCCTTGTAACTTGGGATGGGAATGGCCTCAAAGAGATCGTGTATCAGGGATTCACCTCCTAGTCTCTTATCTAATGGTCCGCAGCTGTTAATGTAAATGTTTGTGTGGTGAACATTGAACACCAGGTTGCCGTCAGCTACACGCTTTCGCAATACATGCATCTCCTTTGCCACACACTCAGGAGTGGCAGCTGTTTGCAAGTAAAATCCACATTGCAAACGCGTAAAACAAAAGTCGTTGTAGAGCTGCTCACTCTCCATCACATCGTAGGGAACTTCCTCCAGCTTGCCGTGCACAAAAAAGGAGGCACGCATTCCTACCAAGGTGCCTAGTTCGCACTTCAACAATATGGGATTGTCCGTGATGTCCACAGATTTGATGACCTCATTCAGATGCGCTTCGGCATCCGTACAGTCGCCGAACTTTACCAGGCCGCAGAGATCCAGGTCGGCCGGGAATCTGTGTTGGATTTGCTCATAGTTCATCTGCCCAACATTAGACAGGTTGAAGCTAAGTAAAAGTAATGTGCCGTCACCATAGAAAACTCCATATAAACAGCCACTGCTCTGTTGCTTCACGCGTTCCAGCCGCTGCAACACATGCACAAGTGTTAACGAGCAAATATCCATAATGTGTTAAAAGCTTACCTTAAGTAAGAAGGCCGAAATTTTTAATTTGGGCAGCATATTTTTTTCTTTTGTCAATTAAAAATAAAAATGAAAAAGTTCCAGTTGCACAGCTGGCAACCAGTGTGGCCGCGGAATAAACCGATATATTTAAAAATATACCAGAAATCTTACATATTTTTTCTTCGATTTTGATATTTTTTCAATGGGATTCTTATCGCCAAAACCTGTACTCAACAACGCAAACATTTTTTTAAGCCTAGGACGATTCCAAGCGGAGTAGGAGGGCAGCAGTTGCTGCTTTACAGTGGTGGAGATTTATCTGAAGAAGCCTCAGAGAGATCCTTGCATATCTCCACCACTGTATTGTCAGCGTCCGACTCGCCGGAGCTCTCATGTCGGCACATTGCGTCGAATTCGAGCATCAGCTCCGACTCTAGGAGTCACTTTCGTGGGCTAAATCCGGCTTGTTGTCGGGTGCTTCGATCTCCGAGGCAATATCCGGCTCGACTGGGTTGTCGACAGGACGCGCCCCGGCCGCTGCATCCGACTTTATGAGCTCTCCTTTAGCTGCCTCTATCGGGGCCAGCGACTCCTTGTTGATTACGACAACGGCTTGGTTAGTTGGGCCCTGTGTCGCTTCAACTTTATCAACCTTCCAATCTGCTGTTGGAAGGTTCGGGTTTCATCGCTGCAACATTCGCAGGATGCGTTCTGGCTCTTTCATCGAGGACGGCACCCAAATTCTGGCCCTCTGTCGACTGGGTACCTCGCTCCAGTCGACTGCGACTTTCGCCCTGGGGTATACTTCCCCAACTTGCGCTACCGCTACTTTGTACAGCTGCACGGAGCGCTCGTATTCGCAGGTTATAATTTTCGTGTTGCCCTGAAACCATCCCATGTCTTTGCAGACTGGAGGTGGGCAGGGGTCTTTGTCCAGTAACTCGAAGCAGCGGTCGGCCAATGCCGCTTCCACCCACTTCCACGGGCTCCTGGGGATTCTGCCATCCGCGCTGCCTTTGTCGACGACGCCTATCAGCGTCCTCTACTTGGCAATCTGTGCGAAGGACACGTTTGGCAGTATCCTGGATCGCTTTGCAGCCGGGCGGTCTGTGAGGTTCCAGGCTGAAGTTTGGAAGCACTTCCGAGGCCCACTTCACCTTCTTCAGTCAGTCCTCTGAGCTGGCTTCTGTGCTTGCGTATTGCCGACGGAGTATGTGCCCTGAACTCCTCTTTTCGGCATACGCGAAGCGCTTGGCTTCTGCGCTGGTCGATGGCCCAACCTCCCCCTCTACTTTGCCAGAAGGTCGGGCAGCCGCAATGTTGCATAGCTGCCTTTCCAAGGCGTCGGTATTGGGGGGTGCTGTGCAGCCCACCCCAGAATTGGAGTGGGGCCTCTACGGGCTCGCACCCTCTCTTTCAACCGAGCAGGTCTTTCCTGCTGTTGATCGGCTTAGGGCAGGCCTTTGGGCCGCTGCCTTCCTGTCGGGCCAGGCAGAGATCCACGTTGCCCGGGTAAGGCATCATTAGAACAGGGGGCTGCCCTTTCCCTGAGCTCTCCGTTCACGACTGGGCTAGTTTTTATACCGGGCCCCCAGCCAGACTGACTCTCGGCACGGGTCGAATGACACCTTAGTCCTGCCCGGTTTGAGGTCAGTGTGTGGGATGTGGGTAGGTGTTGTGTGGGGAGGGGAAGTGTGTGAGCTACTTATACGAGGCGGCACCACAAGCGCATCGTCAGTGTTGCTACTTCGCGAACACCCGCTGGCTGTCCGGGGCTGTTTATTTCGGGACTTTCCCTCAGAGTCTGTGTCAACTATTTTGACCCATACAAGGTACAAGGTAGGCCTCTGCTAGGCCCCCTTGAGCCACCTCACGATCGTTGGATTCGTCGGACGCTAGAAAGTAACTTGTGCGCACAAAAATTTCTTATCGGTTCCATACAAATATCATCCCTGATTTTTTTGCGGCCCCATTTTTTCGATCTGAGTACTAGGCTTTACCATATATTTCTCTCTGTGCCCAGTGTGACCAAAGTGGACAACATGCATGCTTCCTGGCTTCACTGCTTTGTTTTTGCTTAAAAATAATTAAATCCGTTAAAAAGAGTGGAAATGGAAATTGGAGGACAACAATGCATGGAGAAAGCAGAGAATATTGGATAAGTCGGTTCCGGTCGGATAGAAATGCAATAAACATATCTCTTTATAAATTGATAAAATAAGTACCGAGTTTAAGATTAATAAATCTTCTAGAACCTTTGCTCTTGTTTCGCTTGTTTCCTTCCTTGTTTCTTTTTTTGTTGTCTGGACTTTGATATGCAATGACTGCACCATCAAGTGGCCCATGCGACACCAAGCCAAAGCCTGTTACGCGCGGAACCCAGCAGAACGCAGCCCTCCTCCCGCCCAACCGACCGAGGGGCGATGCCGCATGACGCGAGCATTCAGGAAAGATAGATGTTAGGCTAATATTCGAGGGAAATTAGAACTAAACACAACTAGACTAGAGCAGGTATAGCTAAGCAAGCAAAACTATCAAAGTCAGAAACAAGACAAAGCTAAAATGAAACTAACTACGGGAGAGGTAGGCTAGTATAAGAGATTTAAGAAGAGGAAGGGAGTTAGTCGAGGATATAATGTGGTAGAGGGAATTATAATCCGAGCATAAAACCCTAAAGGGTTCGTGTGAGGCATAATTCGATCTACATAGTAGAAGGAACAAAGGAATAAAGTTTCTAGTGGGTCTAATGGGAATCGTAAAGTTTATGCGGCTCAGCAAGTCAGGGCTGTCTACATCCCCCTTGATCAAGTTGTGCATAAAAATTACACCAAGCATTTTTCTACGACTAACTAAGGATGGAAGATTTATTAAAAGAAGTCTACTACGGTAGGATGGCAGTCTCACAGTTGCATCCCAGTTGAGGCCCCGTAGGGCAAATAATAAAAAGTTTTTCTGTACTGATTCAATACGGTCTTGATGTATGTTGTACTGAGGGCACCATACACATGAGCCGTATTCTAAAATCGGACGAACAAGCGAGATATAGAGAGTCTTCGTTATATAGGGGTCCTCAAATTCCTTTGACCACCTCTTTATAAACCCAAGCACACCCATGGCTTTATTTACCATGGTAGAAATGTGTTCAGAAAACTTTAACTTTGGGTCTAGTTTAACACCTAGATCATCAACCAATGTAATTCTCTCAAGAGAACTACCGCNCTAAAATCGGACGAACAAGCGAGATATAGAGAGTCTTCGTTATATAGGGGTCCTCAAATTCCTTTGACCACCTCTTTATAAACCCAAGCACACCCATGGCTTTATTTACCATGGTAGAAATGTGTTGTCTTTTGAAATTGAAACCCAGATCAAATTGTGGATCTAGTAGTTGGTTACATTAAGAGAGTTCTCTTGATGGCGTCTCCCACATTCCTCGGTCCTTCCCCGACCTCGCTATTCTTCAGTAATGTAACGTGAAGCTCCGTAATTCAACATTGTATAAACGTGTCGTGGTACTGACTTTCGATAACTCTAGTCTAACGTTGCGAGAGTGAAATGAAAGGTCCTTATACTGGACACAGAGTTTAACATCATCCACATACAAAAGTGCTCGAGAATTTGTTAATACAGAAGGCAGGTCATTAATAAAGAGTGTGAAAAGTAAGGGGCCTAAATGGCTACCCTGTGGTACTCCAGAAGTAACCATAACAGGTAAAGCTACACAGGTAGCTAGAAATCCATCTCAACAGATTGGGCGGAAACCCTAGAAGGTCGAGCTTTTGTGCAAGAAGAGAATGGTTTACAGAATCGAATGCCTTGCTGTAGTCAGTGTAAATAACATCCGTCTGCAAGTTAACTTGGAATCCTTTAATGACAAAGGAGGTGAACTCTAAAATATTAGTGGTTGTTGATCGTCGCCGTATAAATCCGTGCTGAGCTGGAGATATAAGTGATTTGCAGAGATGCTGCAAGTGCGGAAATAAAAGTTTCTCGAACATTTTAGGAATAGCGGATAACTTAGATATACCTCTATAGTTTTTAGCGTCAGACTTGCTACCTTTCTTATGGAGAGGAATTATAAAGGATTCCTTCCAGATGGGGGGAAAGCTAGAAGAATGGATGGATAGAGTGAATAGTTTAAGCAAAGGTCCGCACAGAGACTCGGCACAGTACCTGAGTACACAGCCGGGAACTCCGTCAGGGCCCGGTGAAAATACCGGCTTAACTAATTGAAGTTAATGAAGTAAGGAGCCTTCATTAAACAAAGGGCAGAAAATGCCATTCGACCTTCTGTCTTCAGAAGATATACTTATTCGGTTCTTCTCCTAGGTATTTTAGTGTTTAATCGGCTTCTTTTCTAGACTGCGAAATTTTCAGTCTAAAAAAAACCACGCTGATTTCTTATTGGTTGCAGGGACTATCATCCCTAATTTTTGAAAAATTTGTATTGGCTGAAAGTATTCATTTTTAAGTATTTATTTCAAAGTACTTGGAGGGAAATAGGAAGAATCTTAAATATTAAGATCTTTAAGAAAATACTTTATTTATTTTATTTTTTGCATTTTTGATGTCCTGTCTTTTTGTCTTCAAGTTTCTGCGCAAAAGCCACACTGTTGGCATACGTATGGCTTTACAATAAGATAGCAAGCCTTAGTGTGTCGCATGTTGTTGCCTGCGGTGTTGCCGCAATGATCGCAGTGTCCTGGGCACTGCTACGCATAAACAAATCCTGGCGCATCTTCGAATCACTGAGGGAGTTTGACAAACCTTTGAAGAAAGACGGTTGTCCGTTGTCTTTGACAGAATCAGAGTGCGCCAAGCCAGAAGATTGCATAGATGAAGAGTTGTCGTTGGTCTTTTCCTTGCTGGCATGTGTGTTTGTGCTGTCCGTCCTCAAGCCTGATGTTAGGTTGGGCTTTGGCAAAATTGTTCGGCCATACATGGACCTCCCGACTTTTGGTCCCAGCAATTCACCCGCCTCAGAATCTGGCGCCTGTTTGGGTATTGGGGGCTCTGGAAAATAAGTGTTCGTTGTATAGACTTCAAATACTATAAAATTGCTACCTTACCTATCAAAACGTTTTCCAGAATATCGAGACATTCTGGCGGCGGCGGACTTCTTGGCTCTTGTGGAGATGCTGCGCTTGTTAGCTACACAACCGCCGGTGTTTGGGGCGGCGGAGTTGCAGCGGGATCGGCAGTTCGATTGACAAGTTCGTCAATTTCGTAGCCAATAAGAGCTACTTTTAAACTGCAAATATAGAATTAGTTCTTTAATAGAACATACAAAACCAAATTTATAAATTACTTACCGTTTGGCCATTTTCACTTTCAACCGTGGTTATACATGCTTACATACTTATGCATGTGTATGTTTTCACCAAGGCACTCAAGGCACCAGCTGAAAGTTTGAATGGAGTCCGACGCGTATTTCTGGATGATTACTGATCCTAAGAGATTTTCCGAAATCCTCACTCCTTCCACTATGTATGTGCGTCAGGCGGAATGGGATTCCATCCAGGGCCAACTTGCGTCGTACTACATCCTTGATTTGTGTCAACTCTTGAACGTTGACGGCGCTCACATTGGCCGGTGGATTTATCTCTCCAATGGTTGGGAACTCCTGCTCCCAATTCTCCCCATACGTGCGGGTATATAAGCCCGTGATGGATGTATCCCAATGACGATAGTCAAATGATGGAGGTCGTACAGGACGGGATATCTCTGCGCGGCGTACATCATTACCTCCTGGTTTGCAAAGCAGCCATCGGCGACAACGGCAATCAAGTTGGGATCCACGTTACAGAGTTCCAGCATATTCAGCACCTATTTCAGGGCGACATGGATCTCCATGCTTCCTAACTGCAGGACTCTCAGCGATGCCACAATTAGATGGACGGTACGGTAGTGGGTGCCATCAATACACACGCTGTGCTGATCCGCTCTGCCAATTGAGGAGAAGTGGTACTCGTCCATGACCAAAAAAAACGGCTGCCTGTAGTCCTCTAGGTCCCCAAATCGGTTTATATTGCCTCGCGCTAATTGCCGTTTTTTGTCCTCCTAACATGCTTGCAAGTCCGGTTGATGTCTCTTTCTCGTCCTCGGAAAATGTCCAGATCAAGGAAGATAGTCCGCAGTGTCCTTGGTGCTATTCGAAAATTAAATATTGAATACTGTTCTGGTCCACTATTTATACAAGAAAATATAGGTAGAAACTCGATTCAGTTTGGAAATTCAACCACAAATAAAATAGTTTGTGGTTGACGTTTTTTTTAAATAAATTTAGGGTTTTTAGGTAAATTAGTGCCATTCAATAGGCAGGCTAAACTCAGGCGTATATATTCTGGTGTAACCGAATATGCAATAAAAATTCAGGTGTGAAAATCCCGCTACCTACCCGTCGATGGCCAGTGCACAGTGGCAAGTTCAATAACCTGTAATACAAAATTACTTCGAAATATTTATCAACTCCCTGCCCAGAACATTATCTGAAGATCTTAAGATTTACTTCCTATTACATTCCATCCCGCCATGTACTTTGAAATTCTATATCGAAAATAAATACTTTTAATAATTTTTTCCAACTTCTTACGCGTTTTCAACTTTCAGCCAATCAAATTTTTCGAAATTGTGAAAGTGTTGTAAAACGGCCAAAGAGCAGCTTTGTAACATGTCACAAACTGCCTTCTATAAAACAGATGTGACATTCGTGCCAAACTTAGACTTTCCCATATGTCGCACATGTCTTATCCGAAGTAGAGTAAAGATTATATCATCACCGAGGTGAACTAGCACCATTTTTTAAGTATTGCTTAAAACCTGAATAATTTAACAAATTAAAATAAGTTTTTTACACACATTGAACATTTATTTGTATTGAATTAGGGATAGGGTATAGATTCGCAAAAGTTCTTATAAATACACATACCTAGCATTCCATGCACCTCGCTCAAGATGACTGTTTTCTTTCATTATCATCCAAATATGATTAGATCTATCAATGTTATACATTTATTTACAATACATTATTTCGGGGTGGCGCCTCTTTGATTTGCTTTAAATGAAATATCTGACTGTGGTTCACTCGGTTAATTTTCGTTAACAATATTTAGAGTTTTAAGGCAAGTTTGCTTTTCTTATTCCCACTCTTTCTGTCGATTACGCTACGATTTTTCCAAATGTTCAATTTAACTTCATTGCTACCAATGAGTTTTCCAAAAAAAAAGGCTTAGTTAGAAAAAATATTAAAACGCAGTCCTTTGTTATACGTATACTGCCTTTATGCGGCTGCTTCTTCACCTCGGCTGCGGTTCCCTCACTAATTATGCTGACAAACATTTAAAGCCTAAATTTAAAACATAGGCATCCGCATCCACCTTTCTCTGGCGCTACTTCTTTTGTTTGACGGTGGAAGTAGCTACAGATGTGGGAGCTTCGGTTGCCGAGCCAGAAATGGTATCCTTGCGTGGTGCTGTTGATATGGTCACACTGGGGCTGGCCGGCTTTGTAGTTGTCATCGAAGTTTTGCAGCCACTGCTCTGGGGCTTGGGTTTGGAAACTGAAACGGAACCAGACTGAATACTCATTCATCCTCATCATTGATAGTTCAAGCTCTTACCCAGCTCGACTTTCTTAGCCGTTCCTGCAGTCTCCCGATCCTGCTTGTTGCCCTTTATCTTTTCCGGCTTATCTAGGGTCTGTGCGGGCGCCGATGACTCCCCCTCGGTATACTCCTCTATGGCGGGCATAAATCTCTCGGTCACACTGCTGCAGTCCTGAGTGCTGGTGGGTGAATCCTTCTCTTCGGCAATTCGGGGCAGCAGATCGCAGCTGGTCAACGTAACGACGGCAGACGAGCTTGGATCCGCACCTGCCACTTTTGGAGCACCTGTACCAGTCCCTGTCACGGAATGTCGTTGTGATTCCTCAGTTGTTCCGTTGCCTCCTGTTCCAACTACTCCTCCGCCAGTTGATGAAACATTGGCCCCAGTGGGTGTTGATGTTGACCTCCATGTGGTGGTCACCACCCGCTGATGAGTTGGTTGTTTGATGGGTGGTGAGCAGCAGAGAGGCGAAATCTTTGTTTCGGCACTGCGGGGGTGCAGTCGATCCGGCGACAAAGCGCGACGCAACAGAGGAGAGCTCGGTTCAGCCGATTTGGTCCTAGCAAAACCACTCTTCTTGGTGTTGGCATTCACTGCCGCCTGCAAGGTGGGAAGCGTGCTCCCAGGACTGTACGACTGCGTGGTATTGGAGGCCCCCGGCTGATGGCCGACTAATGGAAAGGCCAGCGGAGACGGGGATCGCGTAGGCGACGACGGCAAGGGCGAGGGTGATGGTGTACGTGCCAGTGGGGAAAGCGGAATGTGACCCACAGATTTCCTGCGATTTGGCAGCGAATTGTTGCTCGAGGTGTGCAAGGTCTTTAATCCACAGGAGGAATTGCTGGTGTTGTTTCCACCTGCAATCACGGCGGTGGCAGCATGAAGCTTGTGCTTAAGACCATGTAGAGTAGATGGACGTTGATACAGCTGAGGAACAACTCCAGTGGGAGAGACTAGAAAAATAACGAGATACCCGGTAATAAGACTACATCTGTACCTGTACCTTTTAAATTTTTTCTTTATCTGTCAGTTGCATCTACAACAAATCTCGACCCAACACGCTCCTTTAGCTCGCCCCCCCTCCCTAGACCCACACACTGCAGACTCGCGGCAGAGGCAGAGGCCGCACAGAAGCAGAGTGTGGATGTGAGAATGTGAAAAAAATGTATATATGCTGGACAGGGTGGGTATAGGCACTGCAAATTAATTTCTTCATTCTGGCTATAATAATGATTCAATCTGATCCCAGGACGATCTGATAGATATAGTCCTTTCCTACGGAATGGCGTTTTTAGTTTTCTTCTATCTTAAAAATTGTGGCTATGGGAGATTTGCGTCCTTTGTGGAGCGGGGCTAATTTTTTAAATACACTTGTAACAGTGTAGGCATACAGAAGTCTGTATGCAAAATTTGGTGGCTCTAGCTACCGGGTACACAAATTCCCCATTTTACTTTGTTTTTATGTTTCCTTGAGGGAAAACTTACTCACCTGCGACATTTCCCGCAGAGGTGGGGCTGCTGCCAACCGCAGCACCCACATGTGGGAGCAGCACCACCTGGGCAGGAGGCGTGGACAAGGGCATTTGCAAGCAGAGAGCTGATGGAATAGCCGGGGAAGGGGCAGATCCGCAATAAGAACTGTTTGTGCCTCCATTACCACTGGTGGCTGTGGGCGTGTTGGGCGACGAGGACGATGGTGAAGTGGATTGTGATGAAGAGTTTGCTGCCGACTGGCAGCAGCTGCTGCTGTGATTCGAAGAGTCTAGCGGCAACAATTTTCTGGCCGATGGAGTGGTGGGTGAGCTGGCGCCAACGGAAAACTGTCAGCAGAAGTTAGAAATAGGTGGTGTGTCTCTTGATGACTCACATGACTTACCTGCTGCATCTCTGCGTTTGCACGCTTGCTGCTTATTCTGCGAAACAGAGAGGTTTTTCGTTTCTTATCGTGCTCCCTTTTGGTTTGCTTCTTCTGACGATTCAAGCCCTTCTTGGCCAGCTTGCTCTGCATTAGATCGCGCTTGCGGCCACCGCTTTGTATGCTGGTGTGCTCCAACGGTGTGGCCCTCAAGGTGACGTGCTCGCCTCCGCTGAGGAGCAGCTGCAGCACCTGTGTGTGAAACAGGCCCTGCACGGCCTCGCCATTTACATGGGTGATGAGATCCGCCGGTCGAAGGCCAGCCTCAAAGGCCGGACTGCCCTCGTCGACGGCCATGACGAGATGGTGCATCGTATAGAAGTCCGTGTCGCCATAATAGACGCGGATTGTGTGGACAGTGAAGCCAAAACCTCGAGGCCCTCGTCGTATAATAATCGGCGGCTTCAAACTGGTCACTAGCGGCGACAGCTCTCGACAAGGGGATGTATCCCTGGAGCTTGCCGTGCTGGAGCCGTTTCCTCCTCCACCTGGTGACTGAATTCCACACAGCTGTGCTGCCAATTGACTATTGTCCAGTGACGTCATCAGAGAGAGACCTAAGGCTGAGGCGGACTTGACAATAGATCTTGAGCGATGGTGTTTCATGCTGCCACTGCTGGCGCCGTCCATCGACTTGGGCTGGTGCTGCAAAGCCAGCGGCGACTGTTCTCTTGGTAACATCATATTCTCAGTGGACGAGCTGCCCGCTGAAATTGTCTCATCCTCAATGGAAATGGAGAAGCGCGGTAGAATATCCCGTGCACAGACTCCTTTTCGCTTGCGATTGATTTGCGGCGAGAAGTCATCGCTGTCCGTCTGCGAGCTCTCTGGGGTGCTGCGGGAAAAGCTGCCCACCGGTGTCCCTATGGTTCCTGCTGCATGAGTCTGAGATGCCGGCGGAGGCGTTGCCGGTGTACTAATGTTGGTTGAGATTGTGTTTGGTGGCATGCTGTGTCGTTGGTGTAAATTCTGCGTGGCAGCTGGTGTCGGTTGCTGCAGATAGTGCTTAAGCATCCGTAGCTCAGTATCGTTGCCAATGGTGACGTTGTGGAACAGTTCACAGGGCAAAAAATCCGCATCTGGGGTAGACGGCACCTTTAAGCAGCTGGAGGAGAGCTGTAACCAAACAAAATAGTTGCAATTGTTTGAATTTATTATACTTCTCCGTAAACAGCTCACATCTAATTGGCGCAGCTGTGGCGTATTCAAGAACTTGTTGACAGCTCCCTCGTTGGATGCTGCTCCTGCTGATGTTCCCGTTCTGAGTTTAGGCGAGGCGCCTGTTGAGGTGCCAGCCGCTGCCGCTGGAATTGGCATTACCTGGGCACGTGATGGCAGGCATGCTAGGGTGGGTGGAGGGGCCTTTGCCTTATCAGTTGTAGTTGATGTGGATGCTGCATGGCGGGACCAGCTGTAATGCTGTTTCCTATATTGCGGCGTATACGAATTAAAGCTGCCGAAGACGGGAGTATCGTCCGTGTCGTCTGTATCCTCTCCAGCCAGATCATGATTATAGCGATCCATGCGAGCTGTTTAAAGAGAAATATTGTCCTTAGCAATCAAATCAGTTAAGCCATAAATTATCAGTGAAATATACTATCAAAATAGCTGGTATCATCCTCATGCGAAAGCTGAGGAACAAACTCGGCTTTTTGTCGCAGCAACGAATTCCAGTCCATGCCGAGAAAGTATACATGCTCTTTCATCTCCATTGCACCCGTTTGGGTTCCCAATCGGTCTCGTGGATTCTGTTGCAGCAATTGCGTTATTATGTCCTTCGCCTCCGACTGAACCGGCCAGTCCTCGCTGTCCGGCCACTCTATGTCATCGTTGACTGTATGGGCAAACAGTTCCTCGGCCGTCTCGCCAAAAAAGGGCACACAGCCAATGAGAAACTCATAAAGAATGATTCCCATGGACCACCAGTCGACGGGTTTGCCATAGCCCTGCCTCAAGATAACCTCTGGGGCAATGTACTCCGGTGTACCGTACACCTGAAACAAAGAGCAAGATCGGTAGAGAGCATCTACATATTAGGTAGAATTGTCTCAACGAGATGACAGGGAAAAGCCTTCAGCAATTTAAAACAAATTAGCATAGCAAGTGATGGAACACATTGTCGAAAAATTACTAGACACATATTAAATGTAAATACGTTGGGAGACGCGCCGGAACTGTCATCTAAATGACATATTTGTAAAGACCTATTTTAAAATCAACATCAGGGTGATGGGCCGACACTCCAGACTCCTTGGTTCGTGGGTTCGAGACCTAGGACTGGATTAGAATTTGTTTTTCCTTTTTTTTTATACCCGGTACTCGAAGAGTAAATTGGGTATATTGTATTTGTGCGAATAACGGTTGTATGTAACACACAGAAGGAAACGTTTCCGACCCCATAAAGTATACATATTCTTAATCAGCATCAATAGCCGAGTTGATTGAGCCATGTCTGTCTGTCCGTCCGTCCTGTTGAGCGCCTGGATCTCAGAGACCATAAAAGCTAGAGCCACCAAATTTTGCATCCAGACGTCTGTATGCTCACACTTTTGCAAGTGTATTTCAAAAATGAGCCACGCCGCCTTCCCGTCCCGCAGCCGCGAGTCTGCAGTGTGTGGGTCTGGGAAGGGCGGAGAGCTAACGGAGTGGTTGGTGTGAGAAGTGTTGTAGATTTAGATGACAGATTAAAAAAAAATTTAAAATTTGACAAAAAACCGCTAAGGTGCAGATGTAGTACTGAGTGCCGGGTATAAAAGATGTAACGCGTAAGAAGCGTCTCACACGTCCTTAACCAGGTTTGGTTTAAAAAAAAAAACATTGTTTTTTTTAGAATTAAGAGGTTTTGTATTTGTGGGGAATAACGGTTGTATGTAACGCACAGAATTTTAAAGATAAAAGAAAACTAAACACGCCATTCCGTAGGGAAGGACCATTTCTTTCCGAATTGTGATCCGATTGGATCATTTTTACATTCTACTGAGTACCGGGTATAAAAGTTGTGACGCGTAGGAAGCGACCACGACCCTAGTCGTTAGTTTTATTTTATCTTCAAAATTGTAGCTTTGGGAGGTTTTCGGCCTTTTGCGGGGGCAATTATAGGCATTTTTGTATGACATTGTAATTGTAATGCATTGCCGATGCAGGGTATAGCCACTGCAATTAAATTTTTCGTTGTGGCTATAATAATGATCCAATGTGACCCTTATTCGGGGGTCTGATAGATATATGTACAGCTGCGGCGTTTTAAATAGCACCATGACACTTGTTTTTCTTCTTTGAGATTTTCTGTTAAAACAATGGTTCTAATGAACGTTTTTATCTATTATATTTTATATTTATAACTATTATATCAACTTTGAGGTTTAATTCAACTTATCCGACAGAAATGGTATGCTTTTAAGGTATTTGGGCGGCAACAAAAATGGCACCAATTTCATAAAAGCTCAAAAAACTTCAAATTTATAAGAAAATTTCCCAATTTTTCGTTACTATAGTTTACTTTAATTGTATTCAAAGGAAAATAATTAGTTTTAAGGCTTTTGGCAGCAAAAATAAAGGCTCAGAGTCCTGTCAGTAACCTTACTTTCGCGTCTTTCCTGGGGGATTTATCTACACAAATCTGGCAGGACCCCTAAATATCAAGCCTTTTCTTTTATTTCGTATTAGAAACACATTCTTTAACTGTTCCTCAAAGATTTTCATCATAGTTCATATCCGGGGACTGAGTAAGAGAACACATTGCATATAAGGAAATGTTAAAAAACCCCTCAGAGCTCTCTATCCGGTCTGTTTTAGGTAATTTCCCTGATGAACATTTTATATTTTCTATTGCATATAAGCACTAAGCAAACAACTAATAGAATCGTCAAACTGACTTAAAACTGGCTGCATAATCAGTATAGGGGATTGGCTCCCAGTGCCTTCGGCTCTTAGTGCCAATGCCTTCGGCTGAGCATTGAGCATTGAACGCAAAGCGACTCACAAAAACAAAGTTTTTTCAAGTCTGATTCAAAATTTTATGAGTGCGGTGACACATACATACATGATGGCAATGCGTGTATCTATTCTCGACTTCATAAGCGTTTTCATTTTGAGACTTTATGAAGAAGCTTGACTCAAAAAATATAAATTGATTTTGTGTATCCTCTCTATGCTCACATATTTCTAAAATACAGTTAGGACGAAAGGGATAAACGATTATAAACATCTAAATATGTATACAAATAATGAATAACGGCAATTGACTTGGCGTTACAAATATTTTCCATTAGAGTATTCAGCGTACACTGTGTGAATAAACAGAGAGACACACACGAGACCATGGTGAAATTACTAATAAGGTGACGGATTCACCACATTCTCATTCGAGGCTTGCTTATCTCTTATCCTGTGGCTCTGTGGCCGACTTAAAAGGGCACCTCCTGCTCTCAGGAACCAGCATTTTCAACCGACTTGGGGATATTGCGCCAGTTCTTTCACGAGTTTCTTGTTGGTAACATGTTTTAAAGCATTACGAATCATTTTCGATGAGGAACCTACTATTTTCCGCACATAAAGTGCTTTCGACGACTCATAAAAACTAATATTTTGTAACTGTCTGTTTACAAATGACTTAAACTACCGACTATTATATCAATTCAAAAAATAATGTATCAAAAAACTCGAAAAGCAAAAGTTGTTATGCTATTTTTGTTGCCGTTCAATTTCGCTTCTTTTTCGAAAAATTGCTTTAATTAAGGACACTTATCTCAGATAGGAGACTTCTCAACCTACTTTATATTACGGCAAAGTGCAAAAAAATTTTGAATTTGGTTTGTTTTTGGAAACAATGAAGACTGTTGTACCCCACGGTGCTAATTTTTTCGCCGCAACTGTATGTATTCCCTACAGAACTGCGGTACTCGAAGAGTAAATTTGTGCACAAAGTGAATCTATGTAACACACAGAAGGAAACGTTTCCTACCCATAAAGTATATATATTCTTGATCAGCATCAATAACCGAGTCGATTGAGCCATGTCTGTCTGTCCGTCCGTCTTGTTGAGCGCCTGGATCTCAGAGACTATAAAAGCTAGAGCCACCAAATATTGCATTCAGACTTCTGTATGCTCACACTGTTACAAGTGTATTTCAAAAATGAGCCTCGTATATTCAAACCTGGAACAGATTTGCGACCTTAGTGGGGGCGGGTCGAAATTTTGAAACACACTTGTAACAGTGCAATGTGTGATATTACAGAAGTCTGGATGCAACACTTAGTACTCTAGCTATTATGATCTCTGGGTACAAGGCGCTCATCAGGACGGACAGACGGACGGACAGCATATTTGTTTGCCAGAGCACTGTAGCTCTCTTTGGGTGAACTCTGCTCACCTGCTTATCAGAAAACTGCCGGGTTTCCGAGTCAATGTAGCCCTCGTATAAATTGGTTGCCAGCGACATGAGGCCCATCTTCGAGAGGCCGAAATCGGTCAGCTTAATGTGCCCGAGGGCAGTGATCAGCAAGTTGTCCGGCTTAAGGTCGCGATGGACAATTCCATAGCTGTGTAGATACTCCACTGCTAATACTGTTTCGGCGAAATAGAACCGGGCCATATCTGCTGGCAGCGGTCCAATATTCTTGAGAAGGGTTCCGCAGTCCCCACCCTCAACATACTCCATGACCAGGCAGAGATGTTTCTTCGTTTCAAACGAGCAATACATGCTGACAACGAAGGGGTTGTCGGCAAACGACAGTATGTCCCGCTCGGCAAATACCTGCTCCACCTGGTTGCGCAAAATTAGATTATTCTTGTTAATTTTCTTCATGGCGAAGCGTTGACGGGTTGTCTTGTGCTTCACCAAATATACGGCTCCATAAGCACCATTTGAGATCAGCTTGGCAATGTCAAAGTCGTTTTCGTGTGGTAATGGCTGTGGTAGACCTGCAGTAGATATCTGGAGCTGCGAGGCTGCCGTCCCAGTGCCTGATCCAGCTGCTTCTCCCGCCTCGTTTAGCTGACTAACCGCCAAGGCGAAGCTGGGAGCAGGTTGTGAGTCACACGCAGCCACTGGCGTTTGAGGCGGCTGCTGTGGTGTACTAGTTCCACTGGGATGGACGGGATAATCCAGAACCACGGCATCCAGGGCCAAGCTGCTTAACTGCTTGGCGGCATTGGTAAGAGGGGAGTTGAGTAGCAGGGAACCGCCCTGTTGCAGTGGGTCCGCATCCACTGTGACCTGCTCCGAGCACATCTGCTGTGTTTCCCGCAATTCCTGCTGGAGCTCGGCAATAGGATCCCGATTTAGGCCCAGTTTGTGAATGATATACTGCGGTATATCTGCCTTAATGACGGGCATACCCATGGCATGACCCTCGGCCGCCTCCAGTAGTTCGTAGAATTCTTGGGGATCAAACTCCAGGCACTCGAGCAGGCGGGCCGGGCGTGAGATGATCAATAATAGTTTTTTTATCACCCCGCTCAACTCGGCGGCTGCTTCCGGTGACTTCTCCTTGGTCTCAAGCAGCAATCGCTCTAGATTCTCACTCAGCTCGTAGAAATATTGCGAGGTAATCAGCTTCGCCTCTGATTTGTGTAGGCAATCGCGGGCCATTTCCAGCACCTGATGATGCACAAACCGCACTATGGGCTGGGAGTCCCGAAAGCTGCTACAAGCAGCGCTTTTATTCTCATGAATAAAGTGTTTCAAACGTTCCTCCATCTGCTGGGTGGCCTTGGGAAACCGCTCCTTGTACAGAGTATTCATCACCGCAATCTCATTGTCCACAATGGGCGAGCGCGAGGGGCTGGATAACGATCGGGAGCGTGATCGAAAATGGGGCGACAACCGTCCTTGGGCGACGCCGTCTGAGCTATTGCTATTATCCTGACCCTTTCCGCTACAGGCGAGGCTTAAATCAGCACAGCAATTTATGCAACCTGCAACGCGTTTCTGCGGCGGCAACTGAGTTGACTTGGGCTGCTTGTGCTGCTTCTGGGCTGCGGCCAACAACAAAACACAATGCCTGGGACAGTGCTGCCTGAGATGCTCGGCACAGCAGGCGCCGGAGGCAACAGCGGCAGCATCAGCATCCTGTACACATGGCGGAATGTTGTGCGGCAGTTGGTTTAGTGCCTCCTGACTAGAACACTGAGACTGCAACAGACAGTATGATCATTTTAAAATGCAATCAAAATATTCTCAAATTGTTATCAAGTTTACCGATAAATTGGAGCTGCCTGGGGTAGTGCCGTAACCGGAGGAGGGCAACGATGCCACAGACCAACGACGTCCATCCACCACTCCACGGCATGAGGCGATCCGCTTGATGGGAGCAAATGCAAATGGCATGGGCGAATTGAGACGCGGACTGTCCACGGGACTGGCCGAGTACGGAGAGTGCGCACGCGAGCCGACGGTCGAGGCGACAGCAGAAGCATTCGTGACCAGGCTGAGACGGTGATGAGCGACACCACCAGTGGAGCCCGAGCCAGCCCCGCCACCTGCCGACCCACGCATCACCACACCATGGAGATAATGGTGATGATGTTTGACCAGACCAATTCCCGCACAGCTGCCAGACCGCGAGATGTTGTTGCCTGGCGAGGCAACTGCTGAATGGCTTTTGGCCTGAGCCATGGACGGACCAGCCAGCTCATGACGGAAATAGTTGACTGTGAGACAGGGAGCTGACTTTCCAAGCGAGGAGTGCCGCATGCGCAGCAAGTTGGATGCTTCTGCGAAATGAGCAGAACGATTTGATAATTATTATATATATTGGAAATATCTCGTGGGCATCAATCATTTCTTACCGCTGCTGACGGCACGCAAGGAGTTACTGTGCTGCTCATATGAAATCTTGCGGAGCAGAGCCGTGTAGCCACGAGAGTGCAATGAGCTGGAGCTGCCTGATAGGCCGCCGGATGAGCTCTTGGTTAGGTTTAGGTTTCTCATCATCGAGGAGCTATTGGGGCTATCGTTTCCAATCGACAGCTTCCCTGATGATGTGCCACTGCACTTTACGTTGCTATGACAGGAAACCGAGGCGGCTTCTAGAGCAGCAGCTGCGGTAGCAGCCTCCTGATCTGAATCGTCAAAGATGAGAACCCGGGCCGAGTAACTAGACTGGGGACGTGTTCGGGGCAGATTAGCTGTGCTCAGTTGACGTCTAGCCACTGGGCTGCCACTCATGGTAGAGGCCGTTGAGACGCTGCTATCAACAGTCATGGACAAAGCCAGAGCGTCGCCGGCATCTATTTCGCTGGCCACACTCCGATTGATGAACTCCTGCTCTTGCTCGTGGCTCTTCTGTGGCGTTGAGGTGGATATTTTACTAACGGTGGCTGCGGCTGCATAAGAGGATGTTGTTCTTGAGCCGGCCACTCCTTCCGCTGATCGAAGTCCCCCTCTCGACAGCGAGGAAGATGCATCCTGGCGACTCATGATCCTGGTTTCTACCCTTTGACCTTAGCGGTCTAGTCTTTTGTTTTTCTTGTTGGTGGCGTATTTGCTGCAGCTATTGGCTGACATGTTGTCAGCTGCTGTAATGTAATAAATTATTTAGCATTTGTCTGGAAAAGTCACTTCCAGTCCTTCCGGAGAGTTAATATCTGCTTATAGTAGAATCAGAAACTAGTGTGTACAAATATAAACAGACAAATATGTGTATATGTGTGTGTATAAATATATAAACAGAATCTGCTGTCCCTCTACGAGGAGATGCGGATACGTGCACTAAATATTTAGGATCTCAGGCACTACTATCCCTGCAGTGCAAGAATTACGCTAAAAGAAGGGATTTGGTGATGTTCCGAGGTCTACACGGGCGACGATGCCGCTGCGTTGTCCTATTCCAATTTCTGTGCTTATCAGGGAACAAACTTGTTTTTGTTTAATTTTGGTCTGTGTAGTGGAATTTATTTACACAATATATATTCACATATACACACGACTGTTAGAGCTCTTGGCTCTGTACTCGTGTATGTATTTGTTTAAATTTCGACCAATTAGGGCGAGACGAGCGAGTTATTCACATGATAACTGGGTTCGTATTCGCGCAGACTATTTGCTTAAATTTGATTATATAGAGCTCAGTCGCCTCTATCCAAGGGCAAGGGATTTGTAAATTAAACGTTTTTGAAGGTAAATCCACTCATTCCCTTTGATTTTATGGCCACACACACGCAGTCAAAAAGACTACGGGTTTTTGGAGAAGGGGAGTCGTCTTTTAAACACTTAAAGATCTGGGAAACTTAGTTTATGACTTTACATTTTGTACAAAGTTTAATATGAATAAATATTTTTAACAGCGAAACTAGTTGTACCAATAATCAGCAAAACGGTCACACTCCTGGGGATGTGGAAGGGTTGGACCCAGTGTGACCGCGGAATTATCGATCAAATATACAGTGAGGGCCTCGAAAATATACCGAAATATACCCTTGCATTTTCCAAATATACTGTAAATATACCGTGAATCTAAAATCCTTTTCCTCGATTTTAATGTTTAACCACTAAGCAAACAACTCATAGAGTGTGCAAACGTGGTAAAAACTGGCTGCCTTATCAGTTTAGTGGATTCGCTCCCAGTGCCTTCGGCTCTTGGTGAGAGAACCTTCGGCTGAGAGTTGGCTCTCTTGAGCATTGAACGCAAAGCGACTCTCGCAAAAACAAAGTTTTGTTTTTCCTTTCAAGTCTGCTTCGTAATTTCATGTGTGCGGTGACACATATGGAACATATGATAGCAATGCGTTTTCATTTTTAGCGCTTGAGACGTTTGGCACTTTTGTGTTGCTTCTGAGCTCACATACCCTTCCTTCAAACTTGAGCTTGCCCCAAAAAATAAATAGATTGACTTTGTGTAGGACTCTCAGCTTTACAAATAAAATTTTACTCAAATCATCATTCAATTCTCCGCAGTATTTGCTGATTTTACGATACATCTTTTCTCAATTGATTGCATAATAAGGTTAAAATTAAAAAGTTCAACCAAAATAATATATATATGCTATACTTAATATTATAAATACATTTTTATTTTCTTTTTTGAAGCAAGAACGTTGCAGCCTATTTTAGAAATAAGAGCCTAAAAATACAAGTATATATTAAAAAACAATAGTAACGACTACTTTCAAGCAGTAAATTATTAATAATCAAAATATAAAAGAAAACATCAAAACCTTTTCTTGCAATGGGCAATTTTAAACCCAATTCCATCAAAAGGTTAATAAGCACATTTCAATGTAGTTTCACTCACACTTACTGAGCAGAGCCCTCTCACTCTCACTTATTGACAGCATTGTTAGGGGTGCTCTTGATCTCGGATCGAAAGCAATTGCACTTGTTCTAGCAAATTTTTCTAGCAAATTTTGTATTTGTTCTTGTTGAGAAGAACATAATTCGCTTAGATTATTGCAATCATTATTTTTAAAACTATTAATATTTTGCAACGGATCTGTTTCAAAATTAATAATGGGTCCCATAGCAGTTGATCCAATTGTAAAAATTGGATCAACTGTGGAATGTGGATCAACTATCGAAAATTCTCCAATATTAATGGGTCCCATCCCCATTTCTCCAATATTTTCAAATGGAGCAACTGCATCTACTGTAATTTCGAAAATTTGATGTTTGGGAAATGCTACAGAATTTGTTTACCATTTGCTGAACTAAAGTTAATGCAAAGTCGTATGACCTATATTTAAAAAATGATGAGGAAAATAGAATTAGTAAATTAAATGTAAAGAATATTTTATAAAAACTGGGTCAAAGACCCAAATCTACACTACACGACTCGATTTTCCCTCAAGGAAACAAGCCAACTTATTCTGAAAGGGCTTGTCAGATGATATATCAACACTGTACACAAATAAACTGTAATGATCCGCCTTTTTGCCGCCCTGGTCTATCGTTCCCGGCTAGCTCTCGGGGAAGTCAGGGGTGTTTTCGACCCGATAGCCAGGGGACGGATTTAACAAAAAAAACCTATTTTCTCGCGTGTAACGGACAGATCTAATTTTTTTACACGCTACGTGGGAGGGGGGGGGGGGGGAATAGACTCTTACATAGATTAAAGAAACGGAACTTAACGAAAAAACTATCCTAAAATATTTTGTGTTGTTGTTTTCTTTTATTTTATTTCATGTGACTGTTGTGTTGTGGAATTTTAAGTCCAACGAAAATATATGTGCTAAGTGTGAATTGATATTAGATGTTCCGGGAATAAATATATGACGTGCGAATGAGGTTGGATGAAAACGAAAATGAAAAAAAAAAAAGTTTTACGTTCTGCACTATTTGCTTTTATTGTTTCTGACAGCAAGTAAAGATTTGAAGCGGCATAGCAGCAAATACTTTGCAGACATATTTGTTTCTAAAAAAGATGTAATTGAATAAAGATTAAATTACATACACATTACATTACACATCCAAAATAAAAAAGTAGTTGCATTGTCTTCCACTTACGTCTTCATTCGTAAACAATGAAGAAAAGGAAGAAGAAGACAATGAAATAATCGTGCGCTACACAACCTCTTTCGTCAACGTTTGCCAAAAGACTGACAAGCTGGTATTCCTCGAATGAGAAGGCACTGTGGTGACAACGTCACCTATTAGTAATTTTACCATGTTCTCCTCCGCTTCGCGGTTGTCGGTATCGTGATGTTCTTTTTGGTACGGGTCTGGGCACGGATTTTATTTTTCTCTCTTTTTTTTGCTTTTGGTTGCCGACCAATCTCTTACACTTCTTCCCGGAAACTGACCCTCTCAATATAACCTTTACGGCCACTTTCCTTCTCTCTTCCTTGCCACCTTGCAACCCTTTTTCAGCCTCCCACGATCCACACCAGAGGCCGCTGTCTGCTCTTCTTCTCCAGCCCTGTCGGCTATCGGTTACTTCAGAAAGCCGTCCATAACAAAACAAAGGAAAGAGGAACCAAAAATCGCGAAAAAAGAAAGACGAAAGAATGTCTATTATACGCTTTTTATATGTACTCCATGTCTTGTGCGTCAATTTGTCCTTAGGAGGCTTCCAGAAATTTCACCAGACATGAGGACGGTGCAATGGTGCTGGCGCGAGCTAATGGCCTGGCCAAGGCTCCACCGAGGGTCATAAGTTCATCGAGGTGCCTATTCTGCTTGTGCTTTCCAGATGAATGCCAAAGAGGGACACGGTCGGAGACAACAGGTTGGATGGCAGGTCATTTTCACATTGAAACTGTTACTTTAAAACTATTACCCTTTAACTGTCTTTTGCAGGTCCGCAGAAAAATCGATTGAAGAGTAACCTTCGGCACTCCATCACTCCTTATGTGGCTGGATCATGCATCTGCCGGTCTCAATTGCACTGAGGTGCTGCAACAAACCTTCCGCGTCGACAAGCAAACGAGCACTGACTGCAAGAAAAAGCAGCGAGTAACTCTGCCACGGACGAGGCCTCTTTATAGTTTCTTCATGGTCATGGACATAAAGCAACTATATAAGGAGGCCTCGTCGGTGGCAGAGTTACTCGCTGCTTTTCCCAATTCTCAGTGATCGTTTGCTTGTCGACAGCACACTCCATTGCCGTTGCTCTCATACTTGCAGCGAGAGCCCTTTCACTCGCACTTTTCCATAATTTTTGCCTACGAGACCTTCTTATATAGTTTCTTCATGGGTCATGGACAGACCAGTAATCTATATATCGAATCGTATCACTAACTCATATACGTACATTTGCTAATTTTTTGTATTTTTACGCCTTTTTTTGTTTAGAGAAAATGTAAGTGTACCTGCCTTGCTTAATATTTTCATTATTTAGAATAATCAGAATAAAAGCAAATCTATTAATAATGAGAATATAGCAATAGCTCTAACAATTCGTTAGCCATAATTCATATTTGTACTATGAGAGGTCGGGTAAACGCTAGATATGCTTCTTTGAGACGTTGACTGGCACCCTGACGATGGATCTTCCTTCAGATGATTGTTTTCCTGGCACCATTCAACGAAGTCGTCGATAAGTACAGGCCATGCACCTTCCGAGTCGTAATTACTCATCCCATCATCGATATTGGTGGCAAAATCGAGGAGCAAATTCCAGGTGTCTCGCGAAATGGCTCGCTTGTGTTTCTCCTCGAGGAACTTGCACCAAATGTCCAAGAATTTGAAGCGTCCGCTCAGCACTATGCACCAGTATGCAATTGCCATATCCAGATCGATGCTCTTCTGTCCCGGATCCTTGGCATAGTTGAAAGTGAAGTGATAAAAATCCTTGAACTTGCCAGCATCATTCAGTTCCAGCTCCAGCAATGGCAGCTTCGACTTGAGTTTCTCAATGCTATCGATGCCCAGTTCGCACATGCCATTTGTAAATTCATCCCGCGAGAATTCGCACTGTACTTCGGCGTGAAATTTCCACGCAATGATCAGCACAAGCTTCGAGTCGGGTTTTAGGTCTAGATCTTCTAGAAATCGAATCACGCCTTGAGAACTGATCTTAAGCGGATCACTCGGATCGCGGTATCGTATATATAACTGATCGATTCGCTTCCGGTCTAGCTCGCGGTAATAATACTCGGGATTTTGAAAGTAGTTGTCACTGGCCAGATCCATTTTCCAGTCATTCTGTTGCAGACAAAAAATTGCAGTCTGTTCCCCTGTCTGTGTCAGTGAAATAAACTTCTTCACCTTGTCTCGGTGTTGGCTCGACTTGAGCTTGTTCTGCGGATAAGCGAGTCAATAGAACAGTTATAAATAAATGTATTATAATAGACAGACGGGCAATTTAACACAATGATGATGTCTAGGCAAATTGCATAAATACAACAACAAAAGTGCGTAAGTTGGCGCTGTGGGTAAAATGATGCTTCCACGTCGCAAATAAGAAGCCAACACTTTCGCAAAACGAGCACAAGAAGCCAAGGCTTTTTCATTGCACTTTAAAAAATATTTAAATTGTACCCACCATTGTTGTTAAAATAATAAATTTTTTTTTTGTTTATTCAACTAAGTTTTCACTGCGTTTGCAGTGTGACTGACCGTCAGAAATATACTGAATTATGCCGCCTCATTTTCAAAATATACCGTAAACATATCGTGGAAAAACAAACTTAGCCCACTAAACGCTCTAGTTAACACATACAAATAATACTGTTTGTAAATTCTTATATAATTCCAAACGTTTTCTTACGTTCCGCTGCAATTTAATAGCATGCTATGAAATCTGACTCAATTTTGACAATAAAGTACATTGCTCAGATGCTCAAATTTTTTTTGAAACAGAAAGTGCCATATATTTCGCTCCATGACCAGTATGACCAAAGTAGGCAAAGTGCGTGCTCTCTGGGTACACTGTTTTATGTTTGTATGATTTGTATGAAATCAGGAGGAGTGTGTTATTCAGAGTGGATATGGAGCTTGGAGGACAACAATAAATGGATAAAACAGAGCATTTTTGGATAAATCGTTTCCGGCGGGACAGAAATGCAATACAAATATCTTTATTTAATTATATTTTATTTTATTTCCTATTATTGCACCTTTCGCTAATTTCCTTCCAATTTTATACCCGTTACACCAAGAATAAATAGGGTACTTGTGGAAAAAAATATATGTATGTAACGCACAGAAGGAAAAGTTTACGACCCAATTTAAGTATATTCTTGATCAGCATCAATAGCCGAGTCGATATAACCATGTCTGTACTTCCGTGTGTCTGTCCGTCCGACCAAATTTTGTACATTTGAAGAATAGCCTTCGGCACTCCATCACTCCTTATGTGGCTGGATCATGCATCTGCCGGTCTCAATGGCACTGAGGTGCTGATACAGCCCCCCCCGTGCTTTCTAGTCACCAGTTTAGCGAAAGTCTGCTTTAAAAACAATAATCTACAGAATTTAATTGAACTATAATTGACAATTATAACATTTACGGTTGTTTATAGTAAGTGCTGCTTTATGAGTTATATAATTGACTTTAACTTTAATAAGGAAAAGTTTCCGACCCAATTAATTATATAAATATAACCTGTCTGTCTGTACTTCCGTCTGTCTGTCCGTCCGACCAAATGTTGTATTTTGTATCCTTGTGGATTGATAGGAGATAAAAGAAAACAAAAAAGCCATTCCGTGATTAAGTACCATATCTATCAGATTAGCGAATGATTAGATTGGATCATTATTATTACTATTTTTTTTAATTTAATCGCTACAGCGAAATTGGTTGGTCGCAGACGATTAGTCCGCATTGACCAGGTAAAAATGTTACTATAAATTTTGAACTCAAAAAATAGTTTGCCGAACAAATAGAATACATTTTAAATTTCATGTAAGCGCCATCTCGTTTCCTTTCGTTTCCTTCTCACACCAGGGGCAAGCTCTAACTGAAACTTATCCACCAGAGGACGCGAGAAGAGTGTCAAACATTTAAATAAATTCATTACGAGCTGGCGCCAAGTAAAGTGTAGTTATGATGTGGGGAAGTCTGCTTCTTGCGTGGCCTTTACACAACTTTAGCACAAAGAAGTATGTGCTTGTATTTAACGTGAATATTTCGCCAAATTGTTATATATTCGACCGCTGCATTGAAACCAGTGGACGGCACGAACACATGGTAGCAGTGCGTTTGAGTTCGTAAGCAGCAGTTGTATACCTATACATTACCGCCAAAGTAAATTTATATTACTTGTGATATAAATTTTGAAACTTTAGTGAGTAGGAATGGTAATGGTAATGGTAAGCGTAGAAGTGTTTGGCGTAAGCCTGCATATAGCTGCCATTGGCACAGATCTTGGTGGTAGTAACAAATAATCGAATGAGACCTTGGAGGACTGAGGTCGAGAAGGGTTTCGTGTATAACGATGTATAGGCAAGATGTTATTCCTAGCTCTTGGACTGCACGCGTATATGTGTTCCAGCTGCTGGCTCGTCGGCTACGAGTGTGGTGTTCTTGTCCAAGCTAGGGCCTACCTTATTATTACTTTACAAAAAATGAAACTTGCACACAAAAAGCCATAAACCGGACGGAAGAGTACAACGTCTAAAACGGAAGACAATAACTATAGGTGTAAAACGGACAACGGACAGCATACCTCAGATGTTCGCGAGGCACAGGTTACGCACAGAGGTTACGCCCACCCTAACTTGGTCTATACTAATTTCAAGACCCTTTGTCTTCGAGGGGCCTACAGGGGCTTGCTGTAGGAGATCAAACACTTATACTTTACTCAAACATTATAAATATTTATTTAACTCTAATAAACATTAATTTTAAATTTCCCATACAAAAATCAATTCCCATAAATTTTACCCCGTAATAAATTTTGCTTAAAATAAACTAAATGTAACGATTTTTATATCAATAGAAGGCAAAGAAGCAAAAGGAAATATAATTAAATGCACAACAAATGCACATGATGAGAGGGGAAAATAAAGAAGGGTAAAGGCATGGGAAGCGAGATTGAAAAATGTGGAGAAAAAAAAAAAAACAGCTGCACCTGCACCTGCATACAAATTAACTTTATGTGGTCGGAAACGCTTCCTTCGGTGCGTTACATACAACTGTTATTCGCACAAATACAATATACCCTATTTACTCTTCGAGTACCTGGTATAAAAGGAAACAATTCCTATACATGAACTAGCATGTCAATTAACTTTATGTCGTTTTTGGTCCGAGCTGCGGTATGCGTTGCGTTGGCTCCGGCGGCAGCGATCGGGTTCCCGTGGCCCGCTCTTGTAGCGGGGGACGGTGGTTGCGGTTGGCAACTGAGTCTTCTACCGAAGATTATGTTGAGAGGGTAATTGCCCTCTATTTCGTTGGCCCTTAAGGCTCAACAATATGATTATATCAATGCACTTTTACGACTCGTGTCGGAGTTTATGTGAACGCTCCGTTCATTTATTCGTCCAATTCTAAACTAAAGCTTACTTCTAAACCTACACCGAAACGAGCCGTCCGCGCTCACAAGAGATAAGAGCCGCCTACGCATAAACAAGATCATGCGATCGCTGGCGCCCAATCAGATAACAGAGCCGCCCGCTGCAACGGCATCTACTGCATCGGCGCCCACCGTATCAGACTGGATAAGTTAGGGCGGCACATGATATTTCACATTTCTTGTGCGCTAAGTTAGGGTGTCCCATGTTATTGCTTATGTGTTAACTTACAGATACCCTCTATTTTGAATGGGAAGGGAATATGTGTTTAAGGGCTTAGGCTCTCCGTTTTCTTTGTTTTCTCTTGTTATTTTACACTATTCGCCCTTACTAATGGACCATTGCGCCCAAACAAGAAATAATTTCAATTGTATATATTTAGTTACTCACAATCGGTACCTCCATCGTTGACGCGCTTCCGATTTCGGACGCTGAAAAGAAACACCAAAAAAAAACGAGAAGGGACATGTGGGACGCTTCTTACGCGTCACAACTTTTATACCCGGCACTCAGGACTACATATAGATGTAGAAGAAATAGCCAACCACTAGATATCGTTCACATTACAGAATACGTAGTAAAAAGCCTACTAAATAAAATGCATCAAAAAAATTGGATCAGTTAATCGTATTTTCCAATTTATGATATATTTAAAACAGCAATAAAATTGGTACTTTTTTCCTGCACATTCTGCGCAAAAATGACCGCTAGGTTTCACAGCAGAATTTTCGAAAGTGGCGCCATCAATGAACATTTCTTATACGCAACTTTGATGGTCACTCTTTTTCTAATACAGAGCGTTAAAAACCGAGTCTTGGTTTTAACTTTTAAAAATTATCTTTTGGCCGCTGTTTCCGCAACTCATCGCAACCAGTTCGGAATCAAAATCTCGAAATAAAAAACCAAGTGCTGCTGGCTCGACCGAGTCGGAATTCAAATCAATTTAATCTCTTCTTCTTTTCAATTTCGATATTCTCCTATTAAATGCATGTTCTTCCTCTTTCACTATGAAATTCACATATAACATGTATGTTCTATAGCAACAAACTTCTGTGAGTATGTCGTAAATGCAACATCTTAATGCTACAAATTCATTTTACTTATACAAAATACTAATTTCTCCCGGCCATAAGGCCTTTGCGCTAATTTGGCGTAAACAGCCACCAAAACTGGTCATTGGGACAATAGTGCATCTGCACCTCAGCGGTGTTTTGTCAAATTAAATTACAAATTTAAATTTTTTCTTNCAGGACTACAGCTAGATGTAGAAGACATCGCCAACCACTAGATATCGTTCACATTACAGAACACGTAGTAAAATGCCTACTAAATAAAATGCATCAAAAAAATTGGATCAGTTAATCGTATTTTCCAATTATGAGATATTTAAAACAGCAATAAAATTGGTACTTTTTCCCTGCACATTCTGCAGTTCTTATACGCAACTTTGACGGTCACTCTTTTTCTAAAACCCGAATCTTGGTTTTAACTTTTAAAAATTATCTTTTGGCCGCTGTTTCCGCAACTCATCGCAACCAGTTCGGAATCAAAATCTCGAAATAAAAAACCAAGTGCTGCTGGCTCGACCGAGTCGGAATTCAAATCAATTTAATCTCTTCTTCTTTTCAATTTCGATATTCTCCTATTAAATGCATGTTCTTCCTCTTTCACTATGAAATTCACATATAACATGTATGTTCTATAGCAACAAACTTCTGTGAGTATGTCGTAAATGCAACATCTTAATGCTACAAATTCATTTTACTTATACAAAATACTAATTTCTCCCGGCCATAAGGCCTTTGCGCTAATTTGGCGTAAACAGCCACCAAAACTGGTCATTGGGACAATAGTGCATCTGCACCTCAGCGGTGTTTTGTCAAATTAAATTACAAATTTAAATTTTTTCTTCATCTGTCATCTACATCTACAACACTTCTCACACCAACACACTCCGTTAGCTCGCCGCCCTTCCCTAGACCCACATACTGCAGACTCGAGGCAGAGGCAGAGGCAGAGGCAGCGACCGCTCACAAAAAAAAAACAAATATACGCTGCGGGACGGGGTGGGTTAAAAGTCGGCAGTGGCAAAGGCAGAGGGACGGCAGAGGCAGGGGCCGAGTGAAGCAGAATCAGAGTGGAAATGAGAGAATGTAAAAAGAACAACAAAAGCTGCGAGACAGGGTGGGTTTAGCCACTGCAAATTAATTTCTTCATTCTGGCTATAATAATGATAAATTCGAATCTCAATTTGGTAATCTGATAGATATGGCCATTCCCTACGGAATGGCGTTTTTATTTTTCTTTTATTTTAAAAATTGTAGATTTGGGAGGGTTTCGCTCATTTGCGGAGGCGGGAAGGGGCGCCGCTCATTTTTGAAATACACTGGTTTCAGTGTGAGCATATAGCAGTCTGGATGCAAAATTTGGTGACTCTAGCTCTTATAGTCTCTGAGAACTAGCCGACAAACAAGACGGACAGACGGACAGACAGACATGGCTCTATCGACTGGTCTATTGATGCTGATCAAGAATATATATACTTTATGGGGTCGGAAACTTTCTGTGCGTTACATACAACCGTTATTCCCCACAAATACAATATGCCCTATTTACTCTTCGAGTACCGGGTATAAAAAAGAACACTCAGCCGCACCACACACAATTATGCATAGACAAAATCCGTCTTGCGGTAAATCTGTGCAATAAAATTTGTTTCTTTTCCACTTTTGCATGTCTCAATTTTTTTCTCTCTATGCCATCTGTTTACTTAACGGCGATCGCTTTTAAACTTTTAAAGGAAGGTAGAAAGAGATAGAATAGAAATAGAAAGCTATAAGTACCTGACCATTTAAATAAAGATTTTTAGACTATAATTATGCATATTTAAACATTAGTGGTGGGTGTTTTTCTCTGATTTTTTCTATAACATTCTTTTCACTTATTGAGTGGGTTGGGCTGTAATTTTGATTTAAATCTATTTAATTTAATTTTTAATTTATTCCCCTCCCCTCCCTAGCGGGGCTTTAATTACTCCGCGTAAGCAACGCTTTGGCGCTGTTTTAAGTGGCTTCCCTCTCGCTTGCTTGCTTAGCGGCGGCAAAAGCTCCGGCGAAACTCTCTGTCGCTCCAGCTGACAAATTCAAAGGGCCGAGTCTCCGCTGGTACTTATAGCGGGCGAGCCTCCTCTAATGCTTATCTAGTCGTACATATGCATAAAGGTGGGCAAATGTTCAGTATCAGTATCGCCTTTTCTGATTATACCCGGTACTCAAAGAGTAAATAGGGTATATTGTATTTGTGCGAATAACGGTTGTATGTAACGCACAGAAGGAAGCGTTTCCGACCCCATAAAGTATATATATTCTTGATCAGCATCAATAGCCGAGTCGATAGAGCCATGTCTGTTTGTCCGTCTTGTTTGTCGGCTCGTTCTCAGAGACTATAAGAGCTAGAGTCACCAAATGTTGGCTCCGGACTGCTGTATGCTCACACTGAAACCAGTGTATTTAAAAAATGAGCCACGCCCCCAAACCTACAGTTTTGAAAGTACAAGAAAACTAAAAACGTCATTCCGTAGGAAATGGCCATATCTATCAGATCACCAAAGTGGGATCCGATCGGTTTTTTTTTATGGCCACAATGGAGAAATAAATATTCTGTGGCTAAACCCACCTTGTCCAGCAGCTTTTGTTGCCCTTTTTACATTCTCTCATTTGCACTCTGCTTCTGCTTCACTCGGCCCCTGCCTCTGCCCTCCCCCTGGCGATGACTCTTCCGACTTTTAACCAAGACTCGGTTTGTAACGCTCTGTATTAGAAAAAGAGTGACCATCAAAGTTGCGTACAAGAAATTTTCATAGATGGCGCCACTTTCGTAAAATTTGCTGTGAAACCTATCGGTCATTATTGCACAGAATGTCCAGACCATAGGACCATCAAAGTTGCGAACAAGAAATTTTCATAGACGACGCCACTTTCGAAAAATTTGCTGTGAAACCTATCGGTCCAAGAATGTACCAATTTTATTGCTGTTTTAAATATCTCATAAATTGGAAAATATTAACTGATCCAATTTGTTTGATGCATTTTATTTAATAGGCTCTTACTACGTGTTCTGTAATGTGAACGATATCTAGTGGTTGGCGATGTCTTCTACATCTAGATGTAGTCCTGAGTGCCGGGTATAAAAGTTGTGACGCGTAAGAAGCGTCTCACACGTCCCTTCTCGTTGTTTTTCACCCCCGCTTCCCTTACCTAATCGATGCCTTGCGGCTCTCGCAGGCTAGTTGGTCTAGCATCTCGATGGTGGTCCAATTTGGCTGTGTAAATTTAACTTAAACTGCACTTATACACTTGGAAAAAAGACTTTCTTGGCCTCTGAAACTCTTTTAGTTGATAGCGATACAGATCGAAAATGCTAATGGCGTTCTGCCGACCTCTATTTAAAGCCTGTGTCTATTCGAAATTTGCATTCGAACTAGCTCTCCTTTTTATGAACTTGTCTCTGCATTCTCTCCATATCATTGCTAATTCGCTTCCTTCGCTAATTTCAAAAGAGAACTATGCCCGTATTTGTACTCCTGGCAGTGCCTATTTTTCGGCAGATCCCAAAACAAGATTTAAAAAAAAAAAAACAAAAGCAGCTACACGTCTCACCGTACACGTGTGAACAGAGGTTGATCACGAGTTAGTCAGTCCTAAGTTCAAGGCGAAAGCCGAAAATGTTCAAGTAAAAAATCAATAAGCATATATTGTCAAATCTTTAATGATTTTTTTGAAACACTTGAATCATTTTGAATGAAAGGGAATACGGTTCCAATTCCGTAACCTGTTGAGTATCTGTTTGTTATTAAATATGGGCCTTGTGCTCATCCTGGCAACAGGAACGACCATAAAGAAGCCGTCGAGAGATATCGGAAGAGTTTTCTTTTCTGTTTTATAGCCGAACTACCATGGAAGTCTTTCGCAGAGAGATTTGGTAGATGGGCTAGAAGAGCATGACATATACTGTTGTGTCGATATTTTCTCCTCGGACCTAGAAAATTTATGGTGGGGACACGCAAACTTCTCAACAGGCCGTACAAATATCCGCAGCTGGTCTCCAAGGTGAAGAGTCTCTAGTCGATAGAATAATGTAATTCGGCAAATTAGATCCCGTAACTTCGGGATAAGGATTGAAGATTGAGATAGTCGGGCTCGATTGGGAAACAATAACATGGTTTATGTGCTCGTTCTGGTTAAATAGAGTTTCAATCATTTATGGTAGTTACTTGTTCCCCGGAACAATTGTGGATCTTTCTTGCTAAAATTTTTAAGATAATAGTGGTACCAACCACTGTTATACACGTTTACGTGAGCGACACTGCAGGAGGAAAGCAGCAGAATAGATATGGCCCTGCCGACAAATACTTGCGCTTGCGGACGATGTATTCGAACACACAACTCAACGAGTAGGAACGTCCCAGTCGGTCCTTGTGGAAGTGGTTGCGAAAAGGACGCGCTCTCTTTTACTTTCCTGGCAGACTTTGTAGAACCGATTTTCCACCAAAAATGATTAAATGTAACCCGAACCAGCTCCCGATTGGTCTGTTTTTTCCGAAGGGAACAAAACTTTCTCCATGAATTCTTTTCACGTTTTCGACTCGTGAATTTACACATTTCAAAATAATGCATAATGAACGGGTCGGATTGTTACGACGGATTGCGGATTTGTGCGACCGACAAGGGGTTGGACAAGAAACAAAATAGCCTGGTTCAATTGCGTTCTGGGAGCCGTGCACAGCACACGTGTCTTGTAATTTTAATTTGTGAGCAATTTGTGAATAATTAAAATTTAACCGATGTTGCCTCTAAAGTATACGAAAGATACAATCGATCTATTACATAATTCATGCACATATGTGAATAAGTATATATATACTTTATGGGGTCGGAAACGTTTCCTTCTCTGCGTTACATATGTATGTACATCCGTTATTCCCCACTATTTCCCCTATTTACTGTTCGAGTACCTAATATATTTTCGAGCAGATAGCCATATCGCAAGAAATAGTTTTTATACCCGGTACTCGAAGAGTAAATAGGGTATATTGTATTTGTTGGAATAACGGTTGTATGTAACGCACAGAAGGAAACGTTTCCGACCCCATAAGGTATATATATTCTTGATCAGCATCAATAGACCAGTCGATAGAGCCATGTCTGTACGTCTTGTTAGTCGGCTAGTTCTCAGAGACTATAAGAGCTAGAGCCATCAAATTTTGGCTCCGGACTGCTGTATGCTCACACTGAAACCAGTGTATTTCAAAAATGATCCACGCCCCTTACGCCCCCGCAAAAGGGGGAAAACCTCCCAAATCTACAGTTTTGAAGATAAAAGAAAACGCCATTCCGTAGGTAATGGCCATATCTATCAGATCCCCAAATTGGGATCCGATCGGATCATTATTATAGCCACAATGGAGAAATTAATTTCCAGTGGCTAAACCCACCCTGTCCCGCAGCTTTTGTTGTTCTTTTTACATTCTCTCATTTCCACTCTGATTCTGCTTCACTCGGCCCCTGCCTCTGCCGTCCCTCTGCCTTTGCCACTGCCGACTTTTAACCCACCCCGTCCCGCAGCGTATATTTGTTTTTTTTTTGTGAGCGGTCGCTGCCTCTGCCTCTGCCTCTGCCTCGAGTCTGCAGTATGTGGGTCTAGGGAAGGGCGGCGAGCTAACGGAGTGTGTTGGTGTGAGAAGTGTTGTAGATGTAGATGACAGATGAAGAAAAAATTTAAATTTGTAATTTAATTTGACAAAACACCGCTGAGGTGCAGATGCACTATTGTCCCAATGACCAGTTTTGGTGGCTGTTTACGCCAAATTAGCGCAAAGGCCTTATGGCCGGGAGAAATTAGTATTTTGTATAAGTAAAATGAATTTGTAGCATTAAGATGTTGCATTTACGACATACTCACAGAAGTTTGTTGCTATAGAACATACATGTTATATGTGAATTTCATAGTGAAAGAGGAAGAACATGCATTTAATAGGAGAATATCGAAATTGAAAAGAAGAAGAGATTAAATTGATTTGAATTCCGACTCGGTCGAGCCAGCAGCACTTGGTTTTTTATTTCGAGATTTTGATTCCGAACTGGTTGCGATGAGTTGCGGAAACAGCGGCCAAAAGATAATTTTTAAAAGTTAAAACCAAGACTCGGTTTTTAACGCTCTGTATTAGAAAAAGAGTGACCATCAAAGTTGCGTATAAGAAATGTTCATTGATGGCGCCACTTTCGAAAATTCTGCTGTGAAACCTAGCGGTCATTTTTGCGCAGAATGTGCAGGAAAAAAGTACCAATTTTATTGCTGTTTTAAATATATCATAAATTGGAAAATACGATTAACTGATCCAATTTTTTTGATGCATTTTATTTAGTAGGCTTTTTACTACGTATTCTGTAATGTGAACGATATCTAGTGGTTGGCTATTTCTTCTACATCTATATGTAGTCCTGAGTGCCGGGTATAAAAGTTGTGACGCNTCGAGTCTGCAGTATGTGGGTCTAGGGAAGGGCGGCGAGCTAACGGAGTGTGTTGGTGTGAGAAGTGTTGTAGATGTAGATGACAGATGAAGAAAAAATTTAAATTTGTAATTTAATTTGACAAAACACCGCTGAGGTGCAGATGCACTATTGTCCCAATGACCAGTTTTGGTGGCTGTTTACGCCAAATTAGCGCAAAGGCCTTATGGCCGGGAGAAATTAGTATTTTGTATAAGTAAAATGAATTTGTAGCATTAAGATGTTGCATTTACGACATACTCACAGAAGTTTGTTGCTATAGAACATACATGTTATATGTGAATTTCATAGTGAAAGAGGAAGAACATGCATTTAATAGGAGAATATCGAAATTGAAAAGAAGAAGAGATTAAATTGATTTGAATTCCGACTCGGTCGAGCCAGCAGCACTTGGTTTTTTATTTCGAGATTTTGATTCCGAACTGGTTGCGATGAGTTGCGGAAACAGCGGCCAAAAGATAATTTTTAAAAGTTAAAACCAAGATTCGGGTTTTAGAAAAAGAGTGACCGTCAAAGTTGCGTATAAGAACTGCAGAATGTGCAGGGAAAAAGTACCAATTTTATTGCTGTTTTAAATATCTCATAATTGGAAAATACGATTAACTGATCCAATTTTTTTGATGCATTTTATTTAGTAGGCATTTTACTACGTGTTCTGTAATGTGAACGATATCTAGTGGTTGGCGATGTCTTCTACATCTAGCTGTAGTCCTGAGTGCCGGGTATAAAAGTTGTGACGCGTAAGAAGCGTTTCACAAGTCCCTTCTCGTTTTTCTTGGTATATTAATGGAATATGTTTAATCTGAGAGGGTACATTTCGGTTTATTTCTGAGGGGTCAGGTGGTATATTTGATCGGTAGTTCAGCGGTCACACGCTCGATATTGATTTGACAATAACAAAGAAAAAAAACAGTAAAAATAAGCGGGTCAGTTAATGAAAATGTTCATGTCTAGAGCCCTCCTCCTTGGGCTACTGTTGAGCCTGTGCTGCATGGCTCATGGCAGCGATATCACGGATAAGGTCTTCGGAAATATTAAAGAGGGCATTGTCGCAGCCTTTGGAGACTTCAACTCGGACGAGCTGACGGATATATTTGTCATCTGTGATAATATGAAAAGGCTGCAGATACTCTATGGTATTTATACATACATTTTGAAAATCCCTCTTACTATTCGTGCAACTATTTTCCGTGGCGTAGGTCACGAGACTGAACCCTTGCTCATGCTGGGGCCGTTCTGTACCTACTCTGGCAAAACGATTGTCAGTGTTGTCCCAGGTGACTTCGATGGTGATGCTCTCATGGATGTGCTGGTGAATATCAAGAACGACGACAAGGAAAGCTATGACGTGTACATCAATTGGGGCAACACGACAGAGATAATCTGCTCAAAGAAGCATCTCTTTAAAAGCATCGGTGAAGTGATGGCTCTTGACTTTAACCGGGACATGATACTCGACTTATATGGCCTCGACAGCTACGGTGAGCGCACTTTCTGGATATTTAACAGTAGCCGAGAGCAACCCCATGTGGTCCACCAGGCAGTGCCAACTGGAAGTGGCGGAAATAGTCTGAGCATACCAAATGCTAATGCCTATTTAGATTTGAATGAAGACTTCCTGGCCGATCTATTTTTGCAAACCCATGACTCCTATGAGATCTGGTACGGAGTCAATGAACACGATATGCAGGAGAACTTTAGCTACCAGTACTCTATAAAGTTCCAACCGATTGGCGGTAGTGACTACCATATTGGCCAGGCCGTCTTCATGGACTTTGAGCTGAGGGGTGTGCAAAACATTGTGATTCCATTTTGTATTCTTGCAAACTGCCGGAACTCCTCAATAATGGTCCACGACGGCAATGACTTTCGGAATCTTCATGTCAATTTTAGGGATCCCCAGGGCATCACGTGGGCACTGGTGCCGCCCGTTCCGGGTGATATTTACTTGAGAACGATTACGGCCAGAAGTGGGGACTTTAATTTGGATGGCTATCCCGATCTTTTGCTCACTTTGCAGCCGTTAAACGTAGCTAAACCGGTTATGCAAACCTTTCTACTGGAGAATGTTCCCTGCACCACATGCGAGAAGTCGTCGAAGCGGACATTTGAGGTGCGCTGGAACGCCCTGTCACCCATGGGAAACAACACAGTGGCAGGAGCCTTTTATGATTTCTATCAGGATGGAGTCCTTGATCTGATTCTCATCCAGAAGAATCAAAACGGCAGCTACCGTCCCCTTGCATTTCGCAATACACTTGACTACGATGCCAACTTTGTTAAGGTTATTGTACTGACGGGTCTCGATAACAAGCAGAATTCAGAGCGTCGCACTCCTCTGGGTAGGAAGAAACGTACATACGGAACCAATCTCCCTGGACCGCGCATCACCTACAGCACAACCACTCAAGATGGCGATCAGCAGTGTGGTAGCAGCGTGCAACTGCCTCAGGCATCCTATTTTGCCCTACAACTGCCGTACACCTGCTTTGGCCTGGGCCGAACACCCAACTTTGTAGATCAGCTGGCCGTAGGCCTGGGGAGCAAGTGGCGTAATTGGACACAGCTGATTCCAAACTCACAGATTATTGTGGTGCCCAAGCCACTGAATGAGCCATCGCACTGGAAGGCTCAGCTCTTTGTTACCCCAAGTAAACTGATCCTGATGAGTGTTGTAGCCCTTGGAGGCACTTGCCTGGTCATAATACTCATCATATTGGTACTGTACATTAAAGAGAAGCGTGAGGATAAACAGGAGCGCTTGCAAGAGTCCCACAGATTCCATTTCGACGCCATGTAACGCGATGAACAAACTTTAAACTAAGAAATCTTAACGTGTCAGCCCATACAGTTGATTAATTTTATTATTTCAAATTGTGTAATATTTCGAATTAATAGGGTATCTCTTAATTTTATGCATTAGGAGCTTCAATAATAAGTCTTTCATTGCCTTTAGAAATTAAAAAAAAATCCATATTCTTTTCTTATTTTTATTTTTCACTTCACATCGGAGCTCCTAATGAAAGCAGCAGAGTGTGCCCTCAATACATGAGATATACATATGATTACGGTTCAGAAAATGTGATACAATTAAAATTGACAAAAAATAATCATATTTGAATTGAAAAATTATTGGCTAAAGAGTAACTGTGTACTTTTCTTCTTACACGAAATACATAGGATTCCTGTTCATAAACTCTGGAACAATCAAACGCTTTTCGTACTCCTCCTTTGGGGAACGGAACTTGGTGACGCTGTAAGAAAAGCACTCCAGATATATAATCTTAGAACAACAATATTAACATTAATTTCGCACCCTGTTAGATAGACACGGCCACGTGCCGCAGCCAAANAGAAGCGTGAGGATAAACAGGAGCGCTTGCAAGAGTCCCACAGATTCCATTTCGACGCCATGTAACGCGATGAACAAACTTTAAACTAAGAAATCTTAACGTGTCAGCCCATACAGTTGATTAATTTTATTATTTCAAATTGTGTAATATTTCGAATTAATAGGGTATCTCTTAATTTTATGCATTAGGAGCTTCAATAATAAGTCTTTCATTGCCTTTAGAAATTAAAAAAAAATCCATATTCTTTTCTTATTTTTATTTTTCACTTCACATCGGAGCTCCTAATGAAAGCAGCAGAGTGTGCCCTCAATACATGAGATATACATATGATTACGGTTCAGAAAATGTGATACAATTAAAATTGACAAAAAATAATCATATTTGAATTGAAAAATTATTGGCTAAAGAGTAACTGTGTACTTTTCTTCTTACACGAAATACATAGGATTCCTGTTCATAAACTCTGGAACAATCAAACGCTTTTCGTACTCCTCCTTTGGGGAACGGAACTTGGTGACGCTGTAAGAAAAGCACTCCAGATATATAATCTTAGAACAACAATATTAACATTAATTTCGCACCCTGTTAGATAGACACGGCCACGTGCCGCAGCCAAATGTGCCAAATATGCTGGCGCCGGATAAGACACTGCGCGATTGCAACGTGGAAACATGTGACAGAGATTGTATGTCAATTGCTGGAGTAGATCAATATCCAAGTTGCCCGTGTTCTCAATAACATTATAACGCGTCGGCTTGGCAGTCCCCTGAATGGACTGATGGCTGACCATGAAGAACTGCATTTCANGTAAGAAAAGCACTCCAGATATATAATCTTAGAACAACAATATTAACATTAATTTCGCACCCTGTTAGATAGACACGGCCACGTGCCGCAGCCAAATGTGCCAAATATGCTGGCGCCGGATAAGACACTGCGCGATTGCAACGTGGAAACATGTGACAGAGATTGTATGTCAATTGCTGGAGTAGATCAATATCCAAGTTGCCCGTGTTCTCAATAACATTATAACGCGTCGGCTTGGCTGTCCCCTGAATGGACTGATGGCTGACCATGAAGAACTGCATTTCATTGGGATGGACAATGGTTCGATCGACGACTGTTCCCGGATCAACATTGTTAAACTTGTTATATTGCGATGGACCTCCGTTCGGAAAGAAGCGCGTATGATGCCGTTTAACTACAATGACGCAGCAAATCTTGGGCTTAATGTGCATCTGGAAGGAGATTAAAACAGCAATAGAAAGGCACGAGAGTTCTAACTGACAGAATTCCAATTACCTTGCAGCAGGCCGCAGATATTCCCCTCAGCTCTTCATTCTTGATTTTGGGAAACTGACCGTCACTGACACCATCACGATAGTAGACAATGTGCTCGGGATAACATTTCCGGAACTGATGATAAACTCGCAAGTGTTCAAGGGTTATGGACTCCATGTCTTCGATCTCTTCCAGAGCAGAGCGTTGCAAGCGATATTGCATGTTATATGAAGCTCCAAATGGATCATGAGAGGCGGCCACTCCCACCACACTAGGGATTTCACGCTGATCGGGCGATGGATGAGTCACATCAGCACCCAAAAACATGGCATTTTTTAACTGAGTGCGCGAATCATCCTTAAGCTTGTGATTGACGCCGTTCAGCTTCGAATTTACCTTAAGTAGAACGTTTCCAATACACTGAGGGTTCAATTTACGTTCGACTGTGATCTGCTTGATGCATTGTGTGAGAATGCCATATTGCAGCTCAGCCTTTTGCTTCACGACATCATATGTGGCCCCGAAATTTGGTATAATAACGAACACCAAATCGTATTGATTTCGTTTGAAATCCAGGAAATGATCATCTAGGTCACGTTCATTCTTGTACATCCGTATATCGGCCTTGGCATCTAGGCACACATTGACGTTGCGACTCTGCTGAATTACCTGAAAAGAATATTAGTCAAGATTTGTCAGTAATTCTGTGTTCAGCTAGGTACAACTTACAATTCCTTGAAAATCGGCCACCTGATTGTACTGCATCTTACCGTACAGAATGGCCCATTTGTGAGGCTTCAGCTTGGGATCAAAGAATTGCATGCGATCCATGCGCCACGAACCGTTCCTCACCGAAGCCAAGTTGTTATTTTTGTACTCCACCTGAGGGGCATTGAGCGTACGTGTATGAACCACAATAAAGTCATTGTCCAGGCGAATACCAAAGCGACTGATGGTCGGATCCAAATTGTGCTTGAAATATTGAAGCAAGTGGATAATCTTGGCCTTTCTCTCGTTGGTTGATGTGGCAGCATACCTAATCATGGCCGCCACCTGAGGGGCAGAATCTTTCCGCTGCGATATAAATTAATAAATGCCAGAAATCAGTTGGGAGTGAAGGGAAGATCAGAGATGTTGAACTCACATTCAGTGGCTGCCCATCCTCAATGCGACATAGTTCGATAGGCAAATAAATGTATTTCAACGGCGGCCCAACATGCAGGCAGAGAAGGTTTGGAAACTTTATATTATATTCCCGAGATTTGTAGTACTGTGCAACGGTCGTTTTTTTTCCATCCAGCTCAAATATCTGAGTGCTGGCTGGAACCTTGGAAAGACCGTTGACTTTGAAGACGCGTGGAGCGCTACCAAAACAGGCAGGCGGCTCGTAAATTATATTAACACCCCTTAAGAATGATTCGATATCGTTACGCCTGAAGTCTAGATTTGTGCTCTTGTCAATTTTTTGCCGCTGATACCGCTCAATATACTCAATGATCGAAATGGCCATCGGAAAGGACTTGTGGGATATATCCACATTGACAAACGGACGATCACCAAGCACGAAAGTTTGATAGAGTCCAACCAGAGCTTCGTAGCCGTCGCCAAGATCATATGCATTTCCGGGTTCAGACCTTTTGAAGAAGGTCCTATGACAAGGAGCGGCCAACACAACCTATAACACAAGCCCGCATGGGCTTGTCATAAATCTTATCCTTCATGTAACTGCACAAATGGAAAATTGCATTAACAAGGGCCGAATCTCTAATGACACGTTCGGTTCATTATCACAATTCATTTACCTTCTCAGTGAGTTCAAATCGACTTCCGAGTCCTCCGTCTCCTTTAGTTCCAGGGTATAATTCAATGTACGCCCGTGGCGATCTGTTACCTGGCGGAAAAGAAAGCAAGGATCACATCAAAATTACACAAAACTCCGTGAAATACTTAACAACACTTACTTTCACTTCTTGGCTCTGCGAGCTGCATTTTAATTTCACAACTGAGTAGCACGATGCACGTCCATCATATGCGGCAATCGCACCGCCCAAATGCTCAATTCTATACTGCTCAAAAGCATGACGATAGAACTTTTTAGGTCGCTCTGGCGTAATTTTCACATCGTAGTGGTAGGCCACCGGTGGCATTTTATCCAAGTTAACGTTCAGATAATTTACAGAGACTTCACCAGGTTTTCCCAAAGTACCACGTTTCATGGTACCTGCTGGGAGAGGTGGCAGAGAAGCGCCTCCTTGGGCTCTTTGGAATTGACCTTGGGACTGGTAGCCTCCTTGGCCCTGTCCTTGCTGACCCTGCGGACGTGGCTGATAGCCCCCCTGTTGGTGTGGCGGACCGCGGTATTGCCCTTGGGCTTGCTGACCCTGAGGACGTGGCTGATAGCCACCCTGTTCGCGTGGAGATCCGCGGTATTGCCCTTGGGCTTGCTGACCCTGAGGACGTGGCTGATAGCCACCCTGTTCGCGTGGAGATCCGCGGTATTGCCCTTGAGCTTTCTGACCCTGAGTTCGTGGCTAAAAGCCGCCCTGTTGCGGTGGTCCTCTTTGTTGTCCGTCTGGTTGCTTTGTGCCCCTCTTTGTTGCGCTCCTCTCTGTTGCCATCCCCATCCTTGCCCGGCCTGAGGACGTTGCTGGTGACTGTCCTGTTTTTGGCAACCTTCTTGCTGTTGTTGAGAGCCAAAAGCGGCGGAGCTTGTGGATGGAACGGGAGTGGACGTGCCTGCAGCTGGTTGATTTGGTCTGTTCTGGACACTTGGCGCACCTGCAGCTGCTTAATTTTAAATTGGAAAACAAATTTAACATTTTAAAATCCTACTAAACAATCGAGCACATGTCAATCCGCACTAAATGATTTCATCAGAAGCTCTGCGAATTTTGTGAATCCCCCGATATTCCCCCGGTTGTATGTAACGCACAGAAGGAAACGTTTCCGACTCCATAAAGTATATATATATTCTTGATCAGCATCAATAGACAAGCCGATGGAGTCAGAGACTATAAGAGCTAAAGCCACTGAAACCTGTGTATTTAAAAAATTAGCACCGCCCCCTTCCGTCCCCGCAAAATGGCGAAAACCTCCCAAAGATAAAAGAAATCTAAAACGCCATTCTGTGGGGAATGACCATATCTATCAGATCACAATGAAGAAATTAATTTGCAGTAGCTAAACCCACCCTGTCCAGCAGCTTTTGTTGTTTTTTTGCACATTCTCTATTCACACTCTGCTTCTGCAGTTGCCGCTGGCCGCTGCCTCTGCCTCGGCTCTGCCTCTGACGTGGATCTGAAACAATATAATAAAAACCCAAGCTTGAAGAATACTGTATTTGTATACTTGTATTTATACGGAAAAGCTATGTAGAGTCGTATGGAATTATAAAAGAAGTTCCACAAGGTTTTACAGACAAGGAGATAAAGGAAAATTTAATTTCAAACATACCTATAAATCCATAGAAAGATTTTCGAGAAAGGAGAAAGTTGGAACTGAGGTTAATTTTATACCAACGGAGACGGTTAAGATAGGTTTTGAGGGTTCACAAATTCCGGAAAATTATGGAAATCCGGAAATTATGTTTTTTGGAATTTGCTGCATGAAAGTGCATCAATACATACCAAAAGTACGTCAATGTTTTAACTGTGGTAGACTGGGACACACTTCTGACAGATGCAAATCGGCTAGGAGATGCCAAAAGTGTAGTGTAGAAGACTGCAATGGCACCTGCACAGCGTTGAAATGTATATTATGCAATGGGAAGAATCACACAGCTAGAGACAGAATGCTATGTCCAGGATGGGAAAAGGAGATGGACATTAACAAAATGATGACCATTAAAAAATTGGCTAGGAAGGATATGCTGAGTACATACTCTGTACATCAAAATGATTCACACATGGAAAATTACGAGGTAAATTTTCCAAAATTAGGAAAAACATATGATAATGTTCATAATAGAGACATAAAAACAAATGAGGTACTTAAAAAGCATAGCTATGCTACCGGATTGGTCTACAAACCAGTAGTCCCGAAACAAACCCCACATTTCCATTTAGATGCTTATACAAACGATAACAGCGGCCATAAGCCTGTTTTCGCAAATAAACCAACAGAGAAGTTCCGTTTTATGTTTTAACAAATGTTCAACATGTTCATGCAAATAAGCAAACATTTGATAGAAGTAATCTAACAGATTTTCAGACATATTTACATGAAAATAACGCAATAAACGCTATGAATACAAGTTTACTGGGAGACAAAAGTAGACAGACCCCTGTAAAACATTAAAATCAAATATCAAATTTCTGCAACATAACATTCAGTCGATTAAAGCAAATAAAAATGATCTACAATTTGTCCTTAACAGTGAGAACGTCAGCATTGCCATTCTGGCGAAAGTGTCATCTCATGATCTTAGTTTTAGAAAAATAGCAAATTATAATCTCATTGAAAAACACAGAGAAGATGGCTATGGAGGGGTGGCCATCGATCATAAAAAGAATTTAAATCTAAAAAGAATCGTTTTTGAAACCAATCAATGGACTAAATTTATTCATCTTATCTGCATACTTTAAACCCCTGATACCACTCACCATTTTTAAGCAGACAATAGACAGGCTCGATTCATTTGAAAGATGCGTTATATCAGGAGACTTCAATGCAAGACACACTGGCTTTGGAGACACAGTCAATACCAGGGAAGGAACTTTTTTGAGGCAGGCCATGAATAATGCGGGTTACATACTGGCAAATGATGGCAGTGTTACTTTCAGAAGAAACATTGATGCAAATGTAGGNTGCCCGTGTTCTCAATAACATTATAACGCGTCGGCTTGGCATATCAAATTTCTGCAACATAACATTCAGTCGATTAAAGCAAATAAAAATGATCTACAATTTGTCCTTAACAGTGAGAACGTCAGCATTGCCATTCTGGCGAAAGTGTCATCTCATGATCTTAGTTTTAGAAAAATAGCAAATTATAATCTCATTGAAAAACACAGAGAAGATGGCTATGGAGGGGTGGCCATCGCTCATAAAAAGAATTTAAATCTAAAAAGAATCGTTTTTGAAACCAATCAATGGACTAAATTTAGTCATCTTATCTGCATACTTTAAACCCCTGATACCACTCACCATTTTTAAGCAGACAATAGACAGGCTCGATTCATTTGAAAGATGCGTTATATCAGGAGACTTCAATGCAAGACACACTGGCTTTGGAGACACAGTCAATACCAGGGAAGGAACTTTTTTGAGGCAGGCCATGAATAATGCGGGTTACATACTGGCAAATGATGGCAGTGTTACTTTCAGAAGAAACATTGATGCAAATGTAGGCTCTGACTTTTGTGAAAGGAATCAAAATAGAAAACTGGAAATGCGAAAAATTTTTTCTGGGAGGCAGTCATCATCATCCGATAGTTTTTGATATGGCTGGAAAAAAAAGATAAAGTTGTAAGATTTCTTGCCAAGAAACTAACAAACGTAGGTAAAATAAATGGAAATATAGAAAGTCTAGCAAAAAATGTGGGCAGAGAAATAAAAGCTGCAACATATCAAATAGGGAAAAAAAACCAAAATTATGGTGGGATGATGCTGAACTTTTTAGAGAATTCCGTGACGCACAAATACAAGCAAATGCAGAACCTTCTTTTCAAAAGTACTGCAGAGCGGTTGAGACAAAGATAAAATGGAAAAAAGCCCGTAAAATAATCGAAATAAACATAAATTCAAACAGCAGAGAAGCATGGAGGTTTTTAAATCTTAAAAACCATCACACAGAAACAGAAAAGAAAAATTTGATCAAGAAAAAGCGGGAGAGTTTTTGGTATTCCTAAAGGAACAAATAAAAACATAATGATAGTCCTGAATTCACTGTGGAAGATCTCGAAGAGGTTCTTGGCCGTAACAAGAGAACAGCTGGAGGATTGGATAAAGTCACCTATGAAATGTTAAATGTTTTTATAATAACAAAATAACAAATTGTGACTTTCCAATGGAATAGGGTTCTATAAAAATCACACCTATACCCAAAAAAAATAAGGGTCTTACAGATAATACAAATTTTCGCCCAAACTCACTGATTTCGGTCATGGCCAAAACTGTAAATGGAATCATTAAAAACAAACTAGAAATTCACATAAAAAAAAAACAAGGTACTACTTTACAGATTGTCTGCATATCAATAAAACAAATCTGCATCGATGTGCATAAATGATGTTATCAATGTAACTGCCTCAAAGAAGAAAAACAACGAACATGTCGTACTAGCTTTTGTAGACTTAAACAATGCGTATAATTGTGTAAACTTAAATTTCTTAAGTATGATAATGAATAGTGAAAAGTTTCCCAAAATGTACACAGACTGGATCATGAGTTTCTTATCAGTTAGAATGTTAAAAATGGGTGATGCTGTGGAGATGGTACAAGGTGGATTACCACAAGGGTCTTCTCTGTCACCTCTGTTATTTAAAGTATACACAAAAATACTTAATCAAATTATGGACTCTAAAACACAAGTAATTCAGTTTGCGGATGATTTTGTCCTTATTTCACATAGAAAACATCTTGAGGAGGCTGTTGCAAATTTACAGGGAAAATTGTGGGGAGCTCGGTTTCAGCTTTAACCCTAGTAAGTCTTCACATTGGTAATAATAGGGGAAACACAATAAACATATCAGTAGTAAATGTCCAAATACCTAATACTAAATGGTTTACCTTTTTAGGTAGAATTATTAACGCAAACATGTCATGCACCAACCATGTTAAACTGGTGAAAGAAAAGACCAAAAAGAGTTGTAGACTTTTACAGATTAATTTCAATTAATTCAGGGCTAAAACCAATAACGAGCGTCAGCATTTTAAACTTTTTTATTACATCCAAACAAGAATATGCTATCACCAGCTTTGCAGATATGGGTGTTGGAGCATCCTATTTTGCCCTACAACTGCCGTACACCTGCTTTGGCCTGGGCCGAACACCCAACTTTGAAGATCCGCTGGCCGTAGGCCTGGTGATTCCAAACTCACAGATTATTGTGGTGCCAAGCCACTGAATGAGCCATCGCACTGGAAGGCTCAGCTGTTTGTTACTCCCAGTAAACTGATCCTGATGAGTGTTGTAGCCCTTGGAGGCACTTGCCTGGTCATAATACTCATCATATTGGTACTGTACATTAAAGAGAAGCGTGAGGATAAACAGGAGCGCTTGCAAGAGTCGCACAGATTCCAGTTCAACGCCATGTTATGCGACAAACTTTAAACTAAGAAATCTTAACGTGTCAGCGTTGTCAAACGTGTCAAATGACAGTTGATTCATTTTATTATTTCAAATTGTGTAATATTTCGAATTAATAGGGTATCTCTTAATTTTATCCATTGGGAGCTTCAATAATAAGTCTTAAATTGCCTTTAGAAATTAAACNAACACCCAACTTTGAAGATCCGCTGGCCGTAGGCCTGGTGATTCCAAACTCACAGATTATTGTGGTGCCAAGCCACTGAATGAGCCATCGCACTGGAAGGCTCAGCTGTTTGTTACTCCCAGTAAACTGATCCTGATGAGTGTTGTAGCCCTTGGAGGCACTTGCCTGGTCATAATACTCATCATATTGGTACTGTACATTAAAGAGAAGCGTGAGGATAAACAGGAGCGCTTGCAAGATTCGCACAGATTCCAGTTCAACGCCATGCTATGCGACAAACTTTAAACTAGGAAATCTTAACGTGTCAGCGTTGTCAAACGTGTCAAATAACAGTTGATTCATTTTATTATTTCAAATTGTGTAATATTTCGAATTAATAGGGTATCTCTTAATTTTATCCATTGGGAGCTTCAATAATAAGTCTTAAATTGCCTTTAGAAATTAAACGAGAAGGGACGTGTGAGACGCTTCTTACGCGTCACAACTTTTATACCCGGCACTCAGTACTACAAATGCACCTTAATGGTGTTTTGTCAAATTTTAAATTGTTTCTTCATCTGTCATCTACATCTACAACACTTCAACACCACTGCAAATTAATTTCTTCATTTTGGCTATAATAATGATCCAATCGGACCCAATTTGGTGATCTGCTAGATATGGCCCATTCCCTACGGAATTGCGTTTTTAATTTTCTTTTATCTTCAAAATTGTGGATTTGGGAGGTTTTCGCCCTTTTGCGGGGGCGGAAGGGGCGTGGCTCATTTTTTATAAACACTTGTAACAGTGATTCACAAGTCTGGATGCACCATTTGGTGACTCTAGTTTTTATGGTATCTGAGATCCAGGCGCTCAACAAGACGGACGGACAGATGGACGGACGGACAGACGGACGGACAGACAGACATGGCTCAATCGACTCGGCTATTGATGCTGATCAAAAATATATATACTTTATGGCGTCGGAAACGTTTCCTTCAGTGTGTTACATACTTTGTGCACAAATATCGCAGCAGAGTGTGCCCTCAATAAATGAGATATACATATGATTACGGTTCAGAAAATGTGATACAATTAAAATTGACAAAAAATAATCATATTTGAATTGAAAAATTATTGGCTAAAGAGTAACTGTGTACTTTTCTTCTTACACGAAATACATAGGATTCCTGTTCATAAACTCTGGAACAATCAAACGCTTTTCGTACTCCTCCTTTGGGGAACGGAACTTGGTGACGCTGTAAGAAAAGCACTCCAGATATATAATCTTAGAACANAGCTTAGCGTCTGGCTGTCCGCCAGCTCGCGAGCGCCAGGAAAGAGAGAGCTGCTACTTTCAACATTCTTATTGGAATTGACTCGGCGACAGAGCTTATTTGACTGAGCGGGTACTGTCTGGTTTAGGCTCGAGACCTGTGTCTGGATACGTTGGAAAGGCAATTGAATGGTGTAGAACAGTCGTCGAACAGTTAATGCAGCTAGAACGTGCTTCAACGTCCATTTGGAGGAAGTGCGGGCAGAGCAGGATTGGGTGATTTTCCTTGGAACAGAGATCAAACTTCTTCGGATACACGTGGGTATTGAAGGATTGAAAATTCCTCGGAAGAGGACTGCTTGAGACCGGAACGGGTTGGCGTGGCTTCCGGGGGGTTGCGGATTTTGATTGTCTGGCGGATGCGGATCGCTCTCCATGGCCTCTAGAGTCAAGTATCGCTGGGTGAGGAAGTTATTTCTTGTCAGTTATTGACGCTTCCCACAGAGCCCGGGTCAGTGCTGGCAGCTTGGAGGCACAGATAGTCACAAGCAGACTATCCCAATTGTCTGTGCAGACCTTGGAGTGGTCCAGAGCGGTTAGAACCCCTTGAATCCCCGTGCTCTGAAGGTCATTCAAGGCACTACTGGTCTCGGAACCAACGCGAGGCAGCAATAAAAGGATAATTATTTGGGTGGTCACCATGAGTCGATTATGAGCCTCGGAGGGCTGACCATGCTGCCTCGAAACCGTCGTTGGTGAGTGGGGACTTTTCGACTATGGCTTTCGGATCGCCACGGGTCTTAGTGGAGAGGTGGTACAGCTTCTCCACTTGAGATAGACTCGGATTGACCGATATATATCGCGGTGAATAAGTCCCGGAACGTAGGCCAGCGGACGTAATCCCCTGTGAAAATTTCAATATCACAGGGGGGCAGCGGACAGCCGTCTTGGGAGGCTTGCGGCACGGGAGGACGAACTTCTGGGCGGTCAATTTGGGCAATTAGGTCCGCTACGCACCGCTCGTAGCCCTCAGAGCATTCGCCATACATGTCCTGAACTTTCTGTTGGACTTCAGGGGGCTCGCACAGCATTGCCACCGAACAGGCCTCAAACTCAGCATCCACGTTGTCCCACATGTTCTGGACCTTTAAGACCGTGGAGGATGGGGTGCCGGTCCCTGGAGTGGTGAGCCGTGCTTCCAAAGTGGTCAGTCTATCGATGGCTGCCACTTGGCCCGTGCGGAGGTGGCGGTCGACTGTGCCATTGGAAGTGTGGGGCGAGAACTGTCTGATTTCGGGTGTTGAGGCGAAAGCACCTTATGCGTGATCGGTGATCCAATTTTTTGGATGCATTTTATTCAGTAGAGTTTTTACTTGTTTTCCAGTCGAGCACGAATATCGGACGATATTCCTCAAGAAAAAGGATATTTTCTTATTGGCAGAGGTTTTAATGCATAAAAAAGTCGAAATCGGAATCCGCACTAGACTACGATATTTTTATATATCGGTATTGGATTTTTTTGTCGTAGTGGGTGATGTGTAAGACTATTTTTGAGCAAAAACGGAAGTATTCGGAAAAACTATTGGAAGATCTGACGCAAGAAAAAATTTTATATTTTTCTTATTCCAAGCGGTTTTGGCGCACAAAAAACACAATCGGGATCCGCACTAGACTAGGATATTTTTATATGTATATCGATATCGGAATGGATTTAGTCGTAGTGGGCAATGGACAAGACGATTTGCGCAAAAATATAAAGTACTCGGCTGGATAAGAGCGATATTTTTTTTATTTTTGCCCCCACTGGCGCGGAAATAATGCAAAAGTCTGCGGAAACGAGCTGTGCCTCTTCTTGGATTAATTTATCCCGCATGTGGAGGAAATTATTCTGGCTGTGGGTCACCTAAAGTACGCCTGGAATGCTTAAATCTCGGGAATCGCGAAATTTGCATATGCAGCGGAGTTCCGGTATCGCGTATGGTGCTAACGCGTAGGTGCATTCATATACCAAGTGTGGTATGTAAATGTGTCTTAATCTGATATGGTGGTATTTTTTCTGGGATTATCACTGTTTATTATGTATTATAAATGTTCAATGTAATTAGAGAATGTAATGAATGAATACAGTTCTACGGAAATAAATAAACGACCATAAATTAATTCGGATGAATGTGTTTGTATTGGGGGTGGGGTGTGTGCGTGCGGATAAGGCAAACATATGCACATACATGTGTACGTGTCGGACGCCGTTATTATGGCGGTGTAGCGGATAAATTGACACAAGTATTAGCGGAATCGGAAAATATGTACATAAGAATATACAGTAAGACCACATATTCGTACACCGTCATCACCCAGGTTTGAACCCTTATAACTTGGCGTACGGTCAACGTAAACAGAAAAAGTTAATTTTGTGTCAAAGATCAACATATCTACTATATGTTTATGAAAAAAAGTTTTAGTTTTCTTCTATGGTATCCTTAAGCAAAAAAGTCCTTCTTTCGCACATACATTATTCGTAAAGCCGTCCGATTATTTAAGTAAAATTAAAATATTAGAGGTAACATGTCCAGCTATGATAACTAAAAGCCCTAGAAACAATATTTCCCCCAAGTTATTGGTACCCCATGAAATTATAGTGACCCCCTCCGCAAGCAGACCGGTTGCAATAGCTCCCTCGATGAAATTTGGGCTTCCGTATTCTTTTTTACAAATTTTGCCACACAGGCTTCATGGAACTCAACTTTACTAACCGTAGTTAGCTGGTTGCAGTTGTAAAGAGCCAGATTTGATCCAAAAAGTATTAAATTTGGTGTCATTTTTTTATGGACTTCGGAATATGACCAAATGGAATGACACATGGATGCCAATTGTCACTCAAAATAAAGTTTAATCCCTCCTTGATTATATTTCTATTAAATAAGACCACTCGTACAGCTACAGGTTTAAAACAACACAGGTGAAGCAAAAGGCCCCCTCCGATGACCCATATGAAAATTGTTTTGCTTAAGGTTATTTTTATAAGGAATAAAATTAAAAACTTTTTTCATAAACATATAGTAGTTATGTTGATCTTTGATACATAATTAACTTTTTCTGTTTACGTTGACCGTACGCCAAGTTATAGGGGTTCAAACCTGGGTGTTGACGGTGTACGAATAATATGTGGTCTTACTGTATGTACATATGGATTTGTGGACACTCGGACTTGAAGAGTGCGGAACACAAATCGCGGAAGGATTCGATTGGCGGCACAATGGGAGCGTACTTATCTGCAGTTTTTATACCTGGTACTCGAAAAGTAAATAGGATATATTGTATTTGTGCGAATAACGGAATTCATGTAACGCACATACAGAAACGTTTCCGACCCCATAAAATATATATATTCTTGATCAGCTATGTCTGTATGTAGTACTCAGAGACCATAAAAGTTGGAGCCACCAAATGTTGTATCCAGACTTCTGTATGCTCACACTGTTACAAGTGTATTTCAAAAATGAGTCCCGCCACCAAAGGCGAAAACATCCCAAGGCTACAATTTTGAAGATAAAAGAAAACTAAACATTCCGTAGGGAAGAACCATATCTACCAGTTCACCAAATTGGATCATTATTATAGCCAGAGTGCAGAAATTAATTTGCAGTGGCTAAACCCACCCCGTCCCGCATCTTTTATTTGTTTTTGCACATGTAGACGTGGATGTAGATGTTGCTGAAAGATATAGAAAAAAATTAAAATTTAAGGTAACACTTAAGTTACATATGGTTTTCTGAGTACCGGGTATAAAAGTTGTGACGCTTAAGAAGCGTCTCACACGCCCCTTCTCGTTGTATAAATACTGATGATTTATTCCCTGTCTCAAGCGCGGCGCGGTTGTAGAATATGAATGTATGTAATTGCATGTGTATGTAGAATGTAATGTTATCTGGTATGTCCGGGGCATAAAGCAACTATATAAGGAGGCCTCGTCGGTGGCAGAGTTACTCGCTGCTTTTCACAATTCTCAGTGCACGTTTGCTTGTCGACGCGGAAGGTTGGTTGCGGACGATTGCGGACACTGACTACTTTCATTAAGCAAACTATTAAAAACTAAATTATGTAACAATTATTATGTTTTTTTCACATTGCTTTTAAATGATTAATCAGCACACTCCATTATCGTTGCCCTCACACTTACAGCGAGAGCCCTTTCACTTGCACTTTTTACTAGCACGTTTGCCTAATTTTTTCCGACGAGACCTTATTTAGTTGCTTTATGCTTATATAGTTGCTTTATGCTCCCGAGCGCCAGGAAAGCGAGAGAGAGAGAGAGAGCGAGAGCGCAGAAAGTGAGAGCGAGAGCTGCTAAGCGGAAGGGAGTTAGTGGAGGATATCATGTGATAGAGGGAATTATAATCCGAGCATAAAACCGTAAACGATTCGTGTAAGGCATAATTCGATCTACAAAGTGGAAGAAATAAAGGAATAAAGTTTGAAGTGGGTCTAATGGGAATCTTAAAGTTTATGCGGCTCAACAAGTCAGAGCTGTCTACATCCCCCTTGATCAAGTTGTGCGTACAAATTACACCAAGCATTTTTCTACGACTAACTAAGTATGGAAGGTTTATTAGAAGTAGTCTACTACGGTAGGGTGGCAGTCTCACAGTTGCATCCCAGTTGAGGCCACGCAGGGAAAAAAGTAAAAAGTTTTTCTGCACTGACGTACTATGTTGTACTGAGGGCACCATACACATAAGCCGTATTCTAAAATCGGACGAACAAGCGAGATATAGATAGTCTTCGTCATCTAATTCCGTTGACCACCTCTTTATAAATCCAAGCCACCCATGGCTTTATTTACCATTGTAGAAATGTGTTCAGAAAAACTAAACTTGGGGTCTAGTTTAACAACAAGATCATCAAGCAATGTAATTCTCTCAAGAGAACTACCGCAGAGGGCGTAAGGAGCCACTAAGGGGTGGAGCGATGAAAAGTCATTACTTTGCATTTCGCGGCATTAAGGTGTGACATATTTACACAACACCATGACTGAAAGTTATTGAGATCTGATTGCAAGCGAGAGTGAAATGAAATGTCCTTATACTGGACGCCGAGCTTAACATCATCTGCATACCTAAGTACTCGAGAATTTTTTAATACAAAGCAGGTCATTAATAAAGAGTGTGAAAAGTAAGGGGCCAAAATGGCCACCCTGTGGTACTCCAGAAGTAACCATAACAGCTAAAGGTAAGGAGTTTTTGAAGAGGAATCTTTGAGACCTAGAAACCTAGAAATCCATCTCAAAAGATTGGGAGGAAACCTTAAGGTCGAGCTTTTGTGCAAGAAGAGAATGGTTTACAGAATCGAATGCCTTACTGAAATCAGTGTAAATAACATCCGACAGCAAGTTACCTTGGAAGCCTTTAATGACAAAGAAGGTGAACTCTAAAAGATTAGTGGTTTTTGATCGCCGCCGTATAAATCCGTTCTGAGCTGGAGGTATAAGTGATTTGCAGAGATGTTGCAAGTGCGAAGTTATAATTTTCTCAAGCATTTTAGGAATAGCGGATAACTTTGATATACATACCTCTGTAGTTTTTTGCGTCAAACTGGCTACCTTTATTATGGAGAGGAATTATAAAGGGTTCTTTCCAGATGGATAGAGTGAATAGTGTTGAATAGTGGAACTATGGTCTTTATCAGATAGCGAGGAAGAACCAGTTTTTAAGGCGGAAAAGTGCTGCTTGTATATTAAGACATCCGAAGTCGGTGGAATATACGATCAAGTGACATAAAGACATAAATAGAATGGCCAGGAAGAATCCTGGTCTTCTGAAACCTGGACTGTGAAATGCTCTGACGTGAAGTGAGAGTCCACTGCAATCAGAACCCCTTCTCCACTCCAGACGAACGATCATTTCTATAAATTGTGTACCGATCTGCCAAAGCTTCGGCTCTAAGAATGTTCGGCTCTAACCAGGTTTCGGTAAACACAATAACGTGGGATGAAAATGTGAAACTATCCATAAAAAGAGTGCTCAGCTTACTACGAAAGCCGCGAGCATTTTTATAGGCTACAAGGTGGATGGAGCAGAGGAGGAAGGAGCACTTGCCTCACTACTAGGAAGAGCTATGGGGGCCTATTTTTCTTCTTGGCCTTAAACTCTTTCAAAACCAGGTGCTCTGGCCAAAATTTGGAAGAGCAATTGGTCTCGAAATGAGTCGGCGATACGTTAATCTTGAAAGAAGCTATCTCCCTGGCTTAAGAAAAATTAAACTTTTCCACCTTTAATCCATCGGCTTTGTTAAATGTGTCAGGGGCAATCCGAGAGACAAAAATATGCTGCGATACATAATGGCTTAGAAACGGACTCGACGAAAACGGACGCCACAGTCGTAAGTCGGTAGCCAAATCTGGATCACCAGCAGCTGTCGTTGCTTTTGGAGTGGAAAACGAAATTAGCTGCTGAACTATCGAAATGGATGGGGACGGTTGATCAGCAGCGAGCGGTCGAGGGACAGGCACTTGCAGATCCCGAGGACTGACTTTTTTGCGCCTAGGAGTTTAAAGCCGCTGAATTGAGACTCCATGGCTAGAAGCCGATCGTACTACTTTTTAAAGCCCACGGTCAGCTCCTTAAAGCCCTTTCGCGTCTGCCTCATAAATGTGACTATGTCATTCTCGACAGACCGACATGCCTCGACAAGCGTCACCCACGAGGCCAGAGAACCTAATACATTTTGCGTGCCCTACGTTATCGCAGAGCCAGCAAGGGATGCTCGGCTGGTCGTGGGTGATCTGCTTCTTGCAGGTTTTAACGGAACAGACAACACCGTATTCGATATTTATATTAAATATATAAATACAAATTAAATCAAATTTATTTTATAAGCGCAGTTCCAATTGGGGTAACAGAGCGTTTGGAAAGATTGGGAAAAATTAGCAAAGTATACTAAAGTAAGACCGAGCGCTGAGGAAAAACAAGCTTTATAAAGAGTAGAATGTAAGAAAACATGTCAAAGAAACTGAACAAATGAACCATGAACCCCCAGTAAAAGGCTTCCATGATCGATTCCACAACAAACGCAGAGTACATAAAAAATTCTTAATCACGCTAATACCATGTAATCCACCGATTTTAAATCAGATTAAGGAAGGGTTTACTTTGCTTTTGCGTCATGTGGCTTAATTGCTCACATTCCAATCTTTTCAAGTATATTCCAGTCTGTAAGTTTTTAAATTGGTGAGAAGCTGCCAACTATTTCAATCAACACAGTTTGGATGTGTACACGGTTTTCATATATCTTGTATTTTCTTTAATCGCATTTGTGGTTCACCTACCTTTAGAAAACGTTCGTCCCCCTTTTGTTGTGCTATAAATGCCTTTTGCAGAATTTCATAAAAATTAGATATCAATTTAATAAAAATGGCAGAGCCCGTTTCGGGAGTCCTGAACAGATTAGTGGTCAAAAAAGAAAATGAGTTTCGCATATCGGTGCTGTTCTTATAGTTGTGCAATTTATTTTAAATTGCATTTTTTTATTAAAACACACCAATTCATAAAAGTTGTACAATTTTTTTGTGGATATTTTCTGGTTTTCGTTTGAATCCTATTTATATTTGTAATTTACATTTTTCGTTAAGAAAAATGTTCTTTAAGAAATGCTGTTCTCGTGTGGACTTCTTTTATTGCATCTTCTTTGATTTTATTTGTATTCAGTTTTTTTATACCCGGTACTCGAAGAGTAAATAGGGTATATTGTAATTGTGCACAAAGTGAATGTATGTAACACACAGAAGGAAACGTTTCCGACCCCATAAAGTATATATATTCTTGATCAGCATCAATAACCGAGTCGATTGAGCCATGTCTGTCTGTCCGTCCGTCTTGTTGAGCGCCTGGATCTCAGAGACCATAAAAGCTAGAGCCACCAAATTTTGCATCCAGACTGAATTCTGTATGCTCACACTGTTGCAAGTGTATTTCAAAAATGAGCCACCCCCTCTTCCGCCCCCGCAAAAGGGCGAAAACCTCCCAAATCTACAATTTTGAAGATAAAAGAAAACTAAACTAAAACGCCATTGCGTATTCCCTACGTCCATATCTATCAGATCACCAAATTGGGATCCGATTGGATCATTATTATAGCCACAATGAAGAAATTAATTTGCAGTGGCTGTCCCGCAGCTTTTGTTGTTCTTTTTACATTCTCTCATTCACACTCTGCTTCGGCTTCACTCTGCCCCTGCCTTTGCCCTCCCCCTGCAGATGCCTCTTCCGACTTTTAACCCACCTACCCTTCTAGGGAAGGGCGTCGAGCTAACGGAGCGTGTTGGCGTGAGAAGTGTTGTAGATGTAGATGACAGATGAAGAAAATATTTAAAATTTGACAAAACAGCTAAGGTGCACATGTAGTACTGAGTGCCGGGTATAAAAGTTGTGACGCGTTAGAAGCGTCTCACACGTCCCTTCTCGTTATAGTAAAGTTTTTGTCATTGCACAAGCATTTTCTATGTCAACTTCGACAATGTCTCAATAATTATCTATAAGGTTTTTCTTTGTTGTATAATTTTACTAACAATTGCACAACTCCGCTTGGTTTACAGTGTAATCTTTACACGCACAAATATTTTGTGTAGTTAGTACATACTCGTATAATAAGAAATCATCGGGTTACGCTTAAAACTTCGCTTAAGTATTTTTTAAAGATAATTGAAACTAATTTAAACTAGAATGACTCATTTTTTAACGCCATGGGAAGAGCGCGAAACATCAGCATTACTAGTTATGCAAAAAAACTGCACTAAAAAGTAATTTAAAAACAAGTTGGTAAAACATTGATTACCTTGGGGGTTGCCTTCGGACTTTTGAGCTCTTATAATATTAAACTTAACAAACAAAAATTCATTTTCATAATTGGCTCGGAAATTGTTTAACGCCTTAGAGAACCATCTCAAGATTCTTACTATGCATTGGTGCGCTTCATTGCGGTTGCTGGTTCTAAAATGTTGCATATATGCATATGTACTTCGTTATGAAATTATGCTATTTACCTTCATTATGGAATTATTTATGTATACACTTTCGAAACATTTAGTAGCTTGAAAAATTACGTTTTAAGGAACAAGAGTCGTGGCAAAGACAATACAGAGATGCAGCTTCAACAGTCTTCCGTTCATTCATTGTTATCAATCATTACTTAAACATAATGTATGCATATGTATATCGCTGCTCTTATGTGGATTAAGTTAAATTATATCAGATCAGATCGAACAGAGCCCACATCTAAGCTTGCCATATCCGATTTTTTGTAGATTTTCTTTACATTTCTCTTTTGTTTTTTTGGTCTCTTGATTTCGTTCAATTACGTGTACAATAATGTTAGTTAGCTTCTCTAATGATCGACATCGTTTCTGTTGTGGTCGCAGTTGGAGTTGGTAAGTGTCTACAATCTAGGTAAAATGTATATAACAGGAATGCATGACTAATTTACATATCTATGTATACGAAACGTTCTACGAGTAGCTAGGGCACACATCTATACATACAAATGATATGGTTTTAGTTAGGGCATCTGGGTGCAAAATCGCTTGAATATAGATGGGAAGAGGGCTGCAAGAGTGGCTGTAGGAGTATTAGAACTCGCAGAGTAGGAGGGAAACGGACACAATTTCTTACGTCAATTTAAATAATAGGCTGAACAAAAAATATAGTATTCTACATATATATGTATGTATGTAGTTATAGGTTTAGGTATTTCGGGAAGGCGGGCAAACAAGAAAAGGAACCGGCACACGTCCTGGGTCCCTGGCTTAGGTCTTTTTTACATTGTGCTTGCTAACTAGGGCTTGCAATTTGTGCAGCTGACTAAGTAGATGGGCATTGGTCTCTTCCAGCGACTCGAGGCGCTTTTTGTAGTCGTGATTCTCAGTGACAAGAATTTCCACGCGCCTCTCTAGCTGGTCCATATATTCCTTCTTCTTTCGACGACTTTCCTGAGCAGATATCTATGAAAGGGAGTGTAATTCACATTATAGTTATAGTTCTAGTTTGATATTTTTAATGTACGCCTTACTTTATTTTTAATTTTTCGTCGAATCTTTTTTAGCGATTTCTCTTCGGCTTTTGTTAGAGGGAGCTTCTGTGGAATCGGATAACCCTCGGCGAGCAAGGTACGTTTCTCCTCCTCTGTCAGCAGTAGCGTGCCTGTAGAGCCCTTCTGCAAGTCCAAGGATTTGATTAGTGCTATTGCTAAATATCGGGAGCTGGTCGAACGTACCGGCTGTGAGCTTATCAGAGGCGTGTGTATGGGCTGCCTTGTTGTGGTGGTGCTGTTGCTGGAGCTGGAGCCGGAACCGCCGCAGCTGGCAGAGCGCGTGATGCCGGTAACGTTTCGTCGCACCATGGTCGAAGTCTCACCATTGGCTGCATTGGCCACGGATATAGAAACGGAAGCGTTGGGCGACAGTGGCGAAAACAAATGTTCCGGTGTCAAGTTACCTTCGGAATCGTCGCTGGGAAGAGATGATGGCGGAGTCAAGGGAATGCCGTAAGCATGTGACTTGCCCGAGCTGCTGCTAGTGGTGCTGCTGTTGCTGGTGTTTTGTTTTTCACTCTTGATCTCCATTTTGGCCATTATCAGATCGCCCTGTCCCAGAAGCGTGTGCTGGTTACTCTGCTGGGACTTAATGAGGTGATTGTTGGTGCTGCTGGCCAGCAAGAGTTCGCCGTGCTATTCAGTGGTAAGACACATTGAGTACAGTTGAACTGCATCCTCATTTTTTAGGAGTAGCCTACCTTCTGCTCAAAGAGCATTTCCGTCTGTAGATGAGCCAGATTGTGGGTCATCTGGTTCTGATGGGAGCTGCTGCTCCCCTGTGAGTTGGGACTAGCGGGGCAGCTGGAGTCGGGCGACATAGGCTCATCTTTGATTGCCGACTCGTCAATCTCAATGTCGGAGCATAAGTCCGGCGAAATGCTTCCAGATCGAATCGACGACAACGACGAGCTGCAGTCATTGTCGTACAAGTGAGGTAGTTGATAGGGCTCCATGGTAGCGACCACGTGACTGGAGCTGTTACTGTTACTCCCGGTCTGCAGGTGATGCGAGTGCGTATGGAGGCCGGCCCGAGTCAAAGTCGCTGTGGCTGTGCTCAGCTCTGTGCTCCGGGCGGGATTGCAGCTTAGTCGGCTGCTGTGTGTGGCGGGTGTGTGCGATTGCGGATGAAGGGTCAGGCATTTGGGATCGATGGTAGCCCGCACACTGGTGGCCGACTTCAGTGAAATTGCGGGGAAACATTCGTCATCCATGTCTGTTGGAAAGGGGAAAATAAACGATATATTTAAATCAAGCTCTTGCAGGGGACTATCCCGGGTTTAATCAGATTAGATGTTGCTGTTATTTTCCCAAAATAGATTCAAGCTTTAACTATGCCAGAATTGGTCCATAGTTGTTGGCTTCTTTGGGTCCGAAGAAAATTAGCCGAGCGGAACACCAAGTCAACGCGTCGGTCAAACCAAACACTTTTTATACCCGATACTCGAAGAGTAAATAAAGTATATTGTATTTGTGCGAATAACGGTTGTATGTAACGCACAGAAGGAAACGTTTCCGACCTCATAAAGGGGTTTGATAAAAACCTCAAAGGGGCAGATGTTGTACTGATTATCGGGTATAAAAACTCCGAACACAAATACACTACTATTTACTCTTCGATATAATAAATAAATGGAAATAAAATATTTGAATACTTAATTTGCACAAGCCTTTTTCCTATTTTTTTCCTACTTTTCAGTGAAATTCATAACTTATACATGCCATCTCAGTAAAATTCAACAAATATAAGGCCTGACTTTTTCGTGATTATCATCACTTGTAAGCCGGTTTTCTATGGATGACACGACATCACCTACGCTCTTAGGACATCTCCATGTTAACTACGTCATTTTGTTGAATAGGAAATCATCGCTTATGTCAGATGGGTAAATGCGACTGGCATCGATGTGTTGTCGATTTCACATCGATAACCCGTACTGCATGGGATATAAGTACTATGTATATATGTATGTATGTAAAAACATACATGCACAAAATCATATGTACATTCATATTTGCTCAAAATATTTTGGGTAAAAATTGTTGAGTCCAGACCTACATGGTCTAACCTACATATTCTCCATACTATACATACATATATACGACTATAGAGAACTCTGTTCCGTACTCCACAATTTAACAAATATTGTGCAACAATTTCAATAATATTCTGTAACTATTCAAACATCAGACCGTTTCTTTAAGAAAAATAAGGCTGGCCGGGGCACGCGTCTGATATGCTCACAATGCACACATGTGTTTGCATTTGAAATATTGTTATTTCAGTTTTTCTGTTTTCTGGCAAAAAGCTTTCTTTCCGTATTAAGTTTATTTGGACAGTTGTTGTACAGTTCAGTCTTTATAAAATTACAGATAAAATGTCGAAAAGAGACTAGTCCCAGACCAGACCGCAGTCAACCTCAATTATATACACTTTTTCTCATACTCATTACTTGTACACAAACACTCACACAATTACATTTTTTGTGTTCTCCGTACCACTGATATTCGTTTCATGCCCGAGTACTGCGTTAAATTATTTAATTCTACCGCGACTCTAAATACAAATATAATTCAAAGAACAGCACCAAACAGAATATAAACTATTTTCAACTGTTATTCTAGTCAAAGAAATTCGTATGGTTGTTGTTTTCAGTTTGTGCATGGCCTTAATAAACCAGCTGAAAGCTGTTTAAGAATTGGGTTTAGGGCCTATGTATCTGGCAGAATACGCTTAAACGCAGTCGTCTCTATGCAATATGCTACGCAAATATACCATAAGTAACACGCAATCGACCACAATTATTTATCAGAAAGTAAGTACTTACCCTCGATTTTGGCCTGCAGACTTTTTGGGGAGTTTGGCAGGGAATCAACATCGCTGTTAAGGCTATAGGAATGCTCGGTTTTGATGGGCAGCGTACCATTGAGTAGCGCATCCGAGATGAGCTTGTCATTGAGTATAACGGTGGGATCTTTGACATCGCGATCGAACAGCCAGTCGTGCATATCGTGATCGCTGCCAATTTTCAAGGATTCCTGTAAAAGCACAAGCAAATAAATTGTTGGGGTGGCAATTAGTAAATGTGCAAAAGTCATTCATAGTCGTGTTGCACGGCGATAGCACGCTTATATAATTTCTGAATAATTAAAAAAAAAACAAAAGTACAACTTAACTTCATACATATGTACATATGTATGTACATAGTACAGACGACCCACGTATAGCAAAATCACACGGATCCCCCAAAACGCAACAGTAGACTAGCGATGCAGATAGCTTTCCAAAATATAAATATACATATATGTACATATGTAGTATAAATGTACATATTTGTATGTATGTACATATGTACTTATATATACCACTTATTTGAAAAATACATTCTCGCTAGATCTGACTTGAATGTGGCCTTTTCTATGACATGATGAGGCTATGGGCTATGCAGTATATATTTTTGTGGTCAATCTTATCAGAAGACATTTTACCGTCGACAACGCTCAGCAATTCCAGCGTACCCTTGAAATGCTTGTTGCTGTACTCCACAATCAATTAGGAAAGAAAATTGTGTTCAAGTTATCAACGGTTGGGTCAATATTTTATGGGACTTGCAAATTCCCTGTAAGGTGAAGGTAAGGAAGGTAAAGTAAGGTGTGCGACTATCAGACAGCCTTAATAAGGACATGACATGACATGCCATAGTTTAGAACTACGTATTTTTCCTCCTATTTGTAATTAAAAAAAGGTGTGAGTCGTAAGATTAGTGTAAATTATAGCAAACGGATTCAAAGTTATTTAAAATAAACAATGAAAATCCCTCACAGTGCATCAAATAACTCTCCTGTTGATCTTGGGAACAAGTTCTCAGCTATTTTCTGTTTGCCAGCAATAAGTCGGGTGGAACAAAAAGCCAACATTCAGAATATATTTGGCCTAAATTTATTTAAAGCCAGATGATGTAATCCGAAATGTGCCACATTCAGTTTTGGACCGAACTTACACTTTAAAAGCACATTTGTTCATAAAAATTGGCTAGTTTACTTTAATATTCTAAGCCAGATCATTTTCAAATAAATAAATAAATAACGAGAAGGAACGTGTGAGACGCTTCTTACGCGTCACAACTTTTATACCCAGCACTCAGTACTACATCTGCACCTTAGCGGTGTTTTGTCAAATTTTAAATTTTTTCTTCATCTGTCATCTACATCTACAACACTTCTCACACCAACACGCTCCTTTAGCTCGCCGCCCTTCCCTAGACCCACAACTTCAGACTTGCGGCAGAGGCAGAGGCAGCGACCGCACACAAAAAAAAAACAAATATAAGTTGCGGGACGGGGTGGGTTAAAAGTCGGCAGAGGCAGAGGCAGTGGCTGGGGGACGGCAGAGGCAGGGGCCGAGTGAAGCAGAAGCAGAGTGTGAATGAGAGAATGTAAAAAGAACAACAAAAGCTGCGGGACAGGGTGGGTTTAGCCACTGGAAATTAATTTCTCCATTGTGGCTATAATAATGATCCAATCGGATCCCAATTTGGTGATCTGATAGATATGGCCATTTCCTACGGAATGTTTTTAGTTTTATACTTTATGGGGTCGGAAACGTTTCCTTCTGTGCTTTACATACAACCGTTATTTCCCAAAAAATCAATATACCCTATTTACTCTTCGAGTACCGGGTATAAAAAGGGAATGTCGACGGCGTTTAATTTTGAGGAAATGTATGAGATTCTTCACTATTTCACTGGCTTGTCCCTCTCTCTTTGCGTCTTCTTTTCAGGCTTACTACTTTTTCTGTGCGTAGGTGTGTATTTACATATTTGAATCCTAAAACATTGATTACATACATATGTATGTATGTATGTACATGTTTAGGCAAGCATTGGCACGTATGGACTCGTGCACACTTCTGTGTACATAAATATGTGTACATATGTACATATGAGTATGTATGAATGTATGTACAAATTTAGAATCTCGTATGTGTATGAGGGGGTGATGGGAAGACTATACGGTATCTCTAGGTGATGGCATCATTGGCCTACCAAATCCACTGATCGAGCTTCGCTTTATACTTATGTATGTATGTATGTACATATAAGAATATTGAATCATTAAGCAGAAAGTTAAAAAAATTGCATACTAATGCGCTTGCCCTCGCACATTTTGGATCGTTCCGTTGGACAGTGCATTTAAACACAAATACACACGTGCTTTCTCCGCATCTGGCCAAGAAGCACCAGGAACATACATATGTATGTACATGCATGCATACATAGGCGGTGCAAGCTAAGCCAAGTGTGTCTGTGCGTGCCTCTTGTGTTGTGTAGTGGTGGTTGTGGCGTGTGTGTGACTTTATGATGAGTTCAACGAACCTCGGGAACTGTTGAGAATTAGCAATTCTTGAAAAATGCTACCAAAACGGGCAACACACACACACACCACAGGTGTGCGCGTGTGTAACATATGTATGTATTTGTGTACGATCCGTTTAGTTGTGGATGATGGCTTACTGGTGCTGGTGATGATGATGATGATGATGATGATGATGATGATGGAAGAAAGAAAGCTAAGAGAAAAAGACGGCAAAATGGCTCGCAGGCATTTACTACTTCTTTTGTATGTTGCTTGTGTGTTGCGAGCTACAGGGAGAGAGAGATTATTTGTTGCACGTTTCAGGTGGGGTTTCTTTTTCTCCTTTCCTCACTGCCTCTCGGATTTTTGTTTTCACCGCAAGCTCGGTGTTACGGTGAAATGGCTAAGGGCGACTTCTCAAGTGGAAATCAGATTTGTGTGTTCCTGGTGCTTGATACTTCAAGTGATGTTTCTTAAACCACAGAAACAGCTTAAGCGCCTTAACCTGACTTGGGGCCAATCGATTGCCTAACCGTACAGCGTAGCTGGAGCTGGAGTCACAGTTCGAGTTGGAGTCTGCCTTCGAAATGCAATCGATTGACCCCATTTCAATGTCGATACATGTGAAGAGTAGAACTTTGCCAGTGCGTGTAACTAAAAATATTCTCTGAGAACTTTTCATTTATTTTGTATCAATCAAGCAAACCAATTTGAAAACAAATAAAAGTAACAAAAACCAAAACAGTCGCCATGGGCTGTTGTATCTTACGGAATTAAATTAACGTGGACATGTTTGAGTGGATAAAAGTGTGTGAGGTTGCCGGTTACCGGTTTGCTCATTATAAAATTTTATTAATATTTACAGTATTCAGGTCCCCTCATCCTCATTAAAGTCTCTATATTTGCCATCAGGTGACAAGGGGTTACATACATATGTAAATACATACATCCATAGTACGTAAATACATCGTATATACATACGTATGTATAAACATACATACATTAAATTTCGTATAATAATTCAATTGGTTATAGTTTTTATACCCGGTACTCGAAGAGTAAATAGGGTATATTGTACATGTGTGAATAACGGTTGTATGTAACGCACAGAAGGAAACGTTTCCGACCCCATAAAGTATATATATTCTTGATCAGCGTCAATAACCGAGTCGATAGAGTCTGTCTGTCCGTCTGTCCTGTCCATGTCTGTCTGTCCGTCTGTCCGTCTTGTTTGTCGGCTAGTTCTCAGAGACTATAAGAGCTAGAGCCACCAAATTTTGCATACAGATTTCTGTATGCTCACACTGAAACCAGTGCATTTCAAAAATGAGCCCCCTTCCGCCCTCGCAAAAGGGCGAACACCTACAAAAGCTACATTTGCTTATACAGCATACAGCTTATATTTGTTTTTTTCACGTTCTCTGATTCACACTCTGCCTCTGCCGCGAGTCTGCAGTGTGTGGGTCTAGGGAAGCCCGGCAAGCTAAAGGAGCGTGTTGATGTGAGAAGTGTTGTAGATGTAGATGACAGATGAAGAAAAAATTTAAAATTTTACAAAACACCGCTAAGGTGCAGATGTAGTACTGAGTGCAGGGTATAAAAGTTGTGACGCGTAAGAAGCGTCTCACACGTCCCTTCTCGTTTCTTTTCGTTTCATCACTCTTTCTCTTGGCATTTCACCCTATCTCCTTTTGGCTCTGAGATTGACGGTTTTGCCATACCTCTTTCGGTTTTGCTTATTTTTTTGCATGCTCCACAAATTGGATTGATTAAATAATGGTGCAGCAAGCGAAAACCTTTCACATTTAAAAAAAGGCAGAAGTATGTACGTGTGCCAGTGTGCTGGAGTGTGAGACAATCATTATGTATCGTATATATGTAGGAATTTACATAAATATGTACATACATGTGTACATAAACACATACATTTGTATATATAGTTATATATATATATAAATATATAATATAATATATATATATATATATTTATATATATATATATACAGTTGTTAACCGGTTTCTTTGTGTTGTGCACAGCATTTTTAGTCTTTATTTTTTTTCAATTTTTATGCTCATGCTGCATCATTCGTCGTTGGCAAAGTGAAAGGTGATCGCTCCCACAATTCAAACGAGAAGGTACGTGTAAACCGCTTCTTACGCGTCACACCTTTTATATCCGGTACTCAGAAGTACATATGTACATCTGTACATTTTTTTTACATAATTCATCTACATCTACGCCCCCTCCCCAAGAGCCGCACACATCCCGAAGCAGAGTGTAGAAAGAAAGAAAGAATGTGCAAAAAATAAGCAAAGCTGCTGGACGGGGTGGAGGTGGCCTCTAAATATTAATTTTTTCCTTCTGGCTATAATAATTATTCAATCTAATCATAATTCGGCGATCTGATAGATGATGCCATTCTCTCCGGAATGGGAATAACGGATGTTTGTAACGTTTATATATATATATATATGGCATGGCTACATCGACTCGGCTATTGATGCTGATCAAGAATATATATACTTTTTGGGGTCGGAAACGTTTCCTTCTGTTACATCATCCACTTTATGCACAAATAGAATATTTCCCTATTTACTCCTCGAGATCTGATATAAGATGGAACTGAGAAAAATGCCTATTACTTAAGTAATTTGTTTGGTTTTTACTTTTTTTCAACTAAGATTTGCTCTGCTTTATTTTTTTAAATGATAGTGTTAAATGTTACTGGAGCTTTAATTCATACACAAATGCACATACATATGTAGGGGTGGTCATAAATACATTGTATGTATAATGTAAAATGTCAAATTCGATTGCCTTGAAAAGAAAGTGGGAATAGGCCAGCATCAGAATCAGCTTCGATAGAAACTACTTTTAATAGATACAGTCAGCATTTTAACAATAATTAAATAAATCAAATCAAGCAAAATGCTTAGCTCAATCACAGAATTCGGTTCGTAGTTCACGTGTGTGACAAAGAGAGAGAGAGGGATGCAGAGTGGGGGGTGTCTGTCCGATGCGGACTTAGCTTATCAACAACCTACGAGTAGTATGTTTGTGTGTGCTTTGGTTTATGTGAGAGGAATGAAAAAAGTACGTAAGCAGTCGCATGGTCGCAGTACGTCTAACGGCCCCAACAACTATTCGCCAAACGGAAAGAAATGTGAAAGTAGCCAGCAAGAAAGGAAAAACTTTTAAGACCAATACAGATGCATTTCCACCAAAGACTCCACTAAAGAGTTATACGCACGCACACACACAACTTCTGCTATCAGTTATCATATAGTCCTTTCACAAAATCTTTGATTTGCGGAATCTTAAGCCTAAGCTTAATCTGCATTCTGTATATGTACATACATATGTTCATATGTATGCACGAGTATGCAAAGCAGCCGTAACCAATTTAGCAATGCTCATTGGTGAGAAGAGCCTTTTTTTGAAAGCCCAGAATGAATTATCTTTCTACGTTTCTTGGAAAGAGTAAACCAAATAAATGTGCCGTACCTGGGTAATTACGATATTCTCGGCCTTAACATATGTATGCATGTACATACATATGTATGTACATCCCTGTGGTCAATAGTTTTTACGTTGGGGTTGACCCAACGTTTATTTGACGATACTTGCAAATTTTCACTAGGAAACTGATTTTGCTGTATATATGTACTTAAAGTTGTTTTTAGAAAAACTTGAATATGTTCGTTTGCTTTCCCGAAAAATGACTCCAACTGTTGCATCCAGATGCCCGCTGTTACACTTATCGGATAACACTTCATTAACGCTCACAATTTTTTCCTCCCCCCACGCCTAGTACTCATCCAATCAAGCCAACTAAAGCGAACTCAAACACCCAGCTAACCCCCCAAGAAAACTGTCTTCCATCCTGGGTGTGGAACATATTGTAGTCTCGCTAAAAGTCTATGAATAATTCACATATTGCCTTACCACAACCACTTCGCGCCATCCTTACATTGACGTCAGTAAAACATGGCCTAAACAGCTGTCGACCGCCAGCCACCCACTCTGACCAGTGGTAAGAGAGCCTGGGAAGAGAGCCAACCAGGCAAAGAGAACTCGAGTGAACACTGCGCATCCTGTTTGACGCATCGCGTGGCCAAGTTCGCATGAATGAACGGAGCTGAATGGCCGTGGACTTTAACGAAGAGAAGAGCGATACGAGCATGTGGGCTTAGGAGAGAAGGGATGTTCCGGGATTGCCATTTTTTTGTAAGGCCGCCATATGCTATGATTTTGGCATAGAAATGTTGCCGTTGTAGCACGCTTAATTTGCAAAAGTCTTCCATTCCTCTGCATTGGCTTGGATTGGTGTGTGTTAACCTGTTTCGCAGATTGCAACGCTCGCATCGGTGTATTAGAAATGTCAAAGTTAAGCAATCACAATACACACACAGATCGGCTTATAGACCATATTGAAAGTTTCATGCATGGCCCGAACAAGTTATTCAAATATGCTGCTCTCGAGAGTCGAGACGAAGACTGTTGTCAAGCACGTTTTTTCGAAGTTTTGTTGTTTTCCGTTGTTTTGTTGTTCTAGTATGCATTTCAAATATGCGGGCCTTGCCTTAAGCCGTTAGAAATGTAAACCTAACCACAACGTGTTGCACATTTGCATGCACAGTGGTTCACGATAGACCATAAAGGGTGTCAAATTGATATCAAATAGTTGTTAATATCATTATGCACGGACAGTATTTTCTCGGCGACTTGCTGACATTTTCTGCTTATATAAGCGAAAGTTAGCCCACAAAAAATCTAGAAATGTCGAATTTATAAATTAAAAATGCTTTTTTTTCTATCTAAATGAAAGAAAAAAGTTGCTGACTTCTTAGCATGCAGACAACCTTCTTGGTTTTATTGCTGCCCTCCCCCTGTACCCCTCTTTGTTTTGGCAATAAAAATAATTAAGAAAGTCGAAATGCTTTGACGTTGGTCAGCATTCTTTTGTGAAGGGGACTGCCGGTTTTCTTATATGCAGCTTACATCGCCGTAGACCCAAGGTAATCATTTTCGGTGTTTAAGCATTAACGAGTTGTCTGGACAGTGTTTTTGCTTTTCGAGGCGATTGAATCCGATTTTAAGATAACCTTATTTTGCCTGTATTTCAGATTTCAGTTAATTCTTCTTCAACGCAACCCTTTGATTTTTCAGCGTCACTAAATGTATGTACGAACATGTACACATGTATGTTTGTCTGGATGTATGGATGTATGTATGTACATACAGCAATAGAGAAGATTGCTTGGTTTTAAATCCGCATATGAGGCATTTTTCCTGTTTCCATGTGTTCTGGACGGCCCTTATCAATGAGATGTGTAAAGTTTAAACATTATTTTGGCCGCTCGGTGGCAAAAATTTGTATTTCTTATCACATAAATAATCCACAAGAATAAAAAATCTTTGGATAGAAAATGTACATTGTTTGAACATGAAGTGCGTTGCTTCCTAAAATCGTTTGAGTCGATTTTCCATGTAAAACCCCACAGATTGTGTGACCTGACCCGTAATCAAAGCAGTTGCTGGTTTTTTCCCTACCAAATGACTTCAACGAAATTCCCCTGTTCTTAAACAAACATAGTATGTACGTATGTATGTATGTACATTTGCATGTATACAATATACACACATGCATCAGTGCATATGAATATGAATTTAGCGATTACGAGACATTTTAATGATGCCTTTGGTCTGGGAACTCTTCCAGTCATTCAACTGATGGGGTAGCACTCAAATATCTCTTAATGAAATGGAAAGGGTGATAACAATAGTCGGGATCTGGGCTGGAAAATACTCGTAATTCGTAGGACTCATAAAACCTGACAACAATATCCCGTTCTGGCCTATTTTTTTACCCTTTTTAATTTTTTGATTTCCCTTTTATTAAAACTGATTATCTGTACGTATAATTATTTATAGTTTGTTTGTTATGGCTCGTCGGGGGAAAAACCTCAGGGAATCATTATTCACTTTAATTTTTTGTCCCCATCTTTAAATGGAAAGCGGTCCACTAACCTAATCAGAAATAAGCATTTTAGCCCTTATCTGTTTTTTTCGCTCTTGCTTTTTGGTTACGAAATATTTTATGATAAGATTCTTGATATGCCTGAAGAGTCTTTGGAGTGATAATATATAGTTATTATTAAAATACTCAAAAATGAGAAAGACATAGTAATGAGCAACCTGCCATAGAGCACTCATAAGCCCTTGGTCGTGGACCTACATTTACCATTGAATAGATTGAAGAGGAGCGTTCGGAATTGTATCGAGAAAGAGTATTGGAACAAAGATTTTATGAACGGATTAATACGCTCTGGTTATAGGAAACATTAGCGTTCACAATTACACGGATAAAATTGCATTCGAGAGATGATCTAAATGATCGCACGCCTGGGGTGCACTGGTATATTGTAAGGTTTACTTCGGAAAAACACACAAAAAGCAAGCCATGAGCGTATTTTCCCGGGTAGCGGGGCTATTCACATTGCCTACATTGTCATGTAGAGTTAATTCGCTGAGGCACATTATCTTCCGAATAGTAATGACACTGAGGAACCGTACCGTGTACCGTGTTGACACGCCGCAAAGTGCAACAGCAGCAGCAATCGAAAAAGTCATTACTTTGCATTTAGACCAGCTGATAGCGGCGCCTCGGACTAGCTCGACCGCTTATCAGCGCTCCATGTGTCCTCCGCACAAGTAGCCGTAATAGATTTTTCTTTTTGCCTCAGCGTGCTTCCCCTACAAGACAGTGCGGCAATTTTAGTGAAAGGCTGGACGGTCGGACGGGCGACATGTACTCATTACTATTTCCGCTGCGATAAGCAAAAGACGTCGACATCTCTTCTACTCCGTAAACAAAGTTCAACGCAGCCGCAGCCCCAGCTGCTGAAAACATTTCATTATATGGAAACATTTTTACTTCTACTGCTAGATTGGTTTGTGGGGGCGATAGAGAAATACAAAACTGAAATGGGTGGAATCGCTCGATAATGATAAAATTCTTTTAATTTCTTGGAAATCTTAAATTATCATTATCGCTCAACACAAAACACCTTTGTAGTAGAACAAAACATCTAACTTACGAAAAGCAATGCCGTATATAACTCAACTGTTATCAACACCATGTAAATTGATATATTTGAACACGGAAAATCACTAAAAATTGCCTTTTTTCCTCAATGGAATGGAGTAGCAGCTCTGATAAAGGCCTTGAGGTTACCTTTCCTTTCCGATGCCTGTAGTTTTGTTCTCCCCTGTTCTGTCATGTCAAATCATATTTACATTTTTGGCGAAAGCTTTCTTGAGGGACGCCAATGTGCGTGTTTCTCCCGGAACACCCCTTCATAAACCAAAAACCCAACTAAAACTCGGGTGTGTTGTATATTTTGGTGTCTGATGTTTGGTAGCCGGGCAATTCGATTAGATTTTTGTATTCAGTCTGTTGGTGAGCGTTGATGAAATTGATGTTGGTGAGCGTTGGTGAAATGTTGACTTTTTGATGGGACTGTTTTTAGACAGAGTGTTTTGTTCGAGTGGCTGCTTTAAGATTGGAGTTATCTATGGTGAACGCACACATACAAATTTGATCTGTTAGGAAGAACGAAGACCATCAGTAGGGATTCCCAACTTAATTTCGTTTTTTTCTGTCGCATTCAACTCAAGAATAAGTTTACTTTTTTCCCCCAACTGATAAGCGTTATGTGTGGTCATTAAAATGTTTTTCTTCTGATTTTTAAATGCAGTTTTGTTTTCGTATAAACAAGAAACCTGAAACCTTCAAATATGAACAGAAATTACTTAATAATCTTGTACTAAACGTTTCATCGGTCAGGGATTACAGCTCAAAGTTTGGGCCAATAGTCAAATGCTAAAACACAAACATTTCCACTGTTATTTGGTGATTAGTAAGCACAATATGAATATACACTCGTCTCTGCTAAATTGTTGACGAACATTGTCTTATCGTTTCGCCGAAGTGTTCGGTTATGGCTTTCCTCATTTACTACCTACTCTTTGTTCATATCAAGCTTATTTTCTGTAACAAAAGTTCTCGAGTATAAATCGATAGAGAAACGCATGCACTGCTAATAAATGGAACACTCACCGGATCTAAGTCGGAGTCCCATATGTCTTTGAGGTCGCCATCGTAGAATTCCATGGTTATTTAAGGTTGATTTCTTTGTTGCGATCTAAGAACTAATGATCTGCCGGTTGGGTGTTTTGGGTATGATTTGGTTCCAAGTCTGTCGTTTCTATGCTAATCCACTTATAGAACTATCAGCTTAATGCTCATAATTATAATACTCTCATTGAATTTTATAATTTCCGTGCCTCAATTCTGTTGTATTTATTTGTGTTATATTTTCTCTTTGCGCTCTCTTGTTTATTTCCTCTTCTCTTATTAAATGGAAACCTGTTGCTTCCAGAGAATGTTTTCACTTGACATTGTTATGGGCTGTGTGCCTGTGTGTTTGTTTGTATCTGTGTGTGCGCAGTGTGATTCTGCCTATTGAGTGTGCGAGTGTGTTCCGGGACGGGCATTCGTTCGCGTATGAATAAGTGTGTATCTGAGTGCGGATCTAACTTGCTTTACAACTTGCGGCCCGATTCAACTTGTTGCATTCTTCTTTTGCCTCTTAGTATATTTTTCTTAGGAATTTATTGAATTCTTAACTCTTTTCCGTTTCAAAAACACTCGTTTTTCATGAAAATTATGATTTTTATATTTTTGTTCTCGTTTTGAGTACCTGTAATAAGTTTATCTGATATAGTTTTTATCGTGTTTTGTGTTGGATAGCCATATAAATTGATTTGGTTTAATTTTCTCGATTGGACTCTACAGTTAACTTTCCGGAACCGTGAAGAGTGGCACTTAATATGTGTGTTTAATTTTATTAACAATTTGAGTTCCCGTAGTGCGACCGCATCCAAAAACAAAACGAGATATTATTATGATTAGATATTTTTTTCAAAAATATATTTTTGTTTTTGCGGTATACGCTGATCTTTATTTTATACCAAAACTCGACACTAATTCTGTTGTTTCATTGTTCGTGGCTAAAATTTTTGTGAGACCATTTTCCAAATTCTGGCTACATTTTTACTACTCATGTTGCTAGAAAACATGTTGCTGTAATCATGAAGGGTATTAGAACAACGAGGTGGCGCTTCGCAATATTCACATGTTGCTGGCATGTTGACAAGAGCCACCTCGTTCAGCTAGTACCCCTTGCTAGTTCAACTACCATGGAAAACTGATGGTAGGTACGGCCACTCTGGGCTAAGTTTACCCTCTTTATTAAAGTGAAAGGAATAAATATATATATACATATATATTAATGTGTCTTATAAGAAAGCCAGAAAGCCCCCCCAAAGATAGCTGCAATTTTAATGCCACAACACTCTTTAAGAACAGCAAGTCATCATTCCTTAGGCAGATATGCGAGGAGGCTGACATCAACCCTTGGCCCAGTCGTCACCAGGAAGTTTATAATAGTAAGCTATCTGTCGATAAGTATCTTTATACGGCATACACTAGTTCCATGCTGTCGCCAATCCCCTATCTGAAAAGATTCAAAAGGGTGCCACGCTTGGCGGAGAGCGCCCATAGTAGCCAACCCAAGTCTATGTCTACGGGTAGTCTACCTTTTTGACTGGTAAGGGCCAGTCACGTCTCTTAGAGATTCTTAGTAAATTGTATACAGTGGATTGTCTGTATGTATATTTCACCGAGCAAAAGAGAAAACAATCTCTTTGGATACATTTCACGCTCTTCGAAGCCTGGTCTAAAGCGAATGTAAGCCGGCTTTTTCGTCGAGCCGAGACTCTCGGCATAGCAAAGAAAACAAGTTTCTTCCGACGCGATGCGTTGCGTTGTGGCAACATTTGTTAACCTGTTTTTTATTATAGATTTTTTTTGGTATTCGATTTGGCCTGCGAGGGTTCCGTTTCCCTTTGCCACCAGACCTAGCTTTGGTTGTCACTCGGCTGCCGCTTGGAAGCCCCAGGGCTGGCTCTAGAGTTGCGATCGGTTGATCTTGTCAACTTGACCAAGTTATTTGAACTATGCACATGTGCAGTCGACACTTATACATACATAGCTAGCCTTTTGTTTTGTGATTTGAAGGCAGGCAGGCTGTTGTCGGAGCCATTGCCGGGTTTAGGGCCGGTCTGCAGTAGCGACGTCAGAGCATAAAGTGAATGTACTTTCGAAGCAAAGATCCGGTTTAAAGAAGCCTTTGAATGAGCAAGAGATACTGCTTGTGTAATACATATGTACATACAGACATATGTATGTATGTATGAAAAAGATTGGCCCCTTCCCATGCATTTCATATGTTTCAACATGACCCAACATTAAACTTAGAAACAATGATTTGTTTCGGGAACATCTTTATGCACAGGTGTTTCTCAATTTTGTTAAGCTTAAACTTTTTATATGCATTGTATATTGTATGATGGCTAAGTTTAGGATCGGCTGAAGAATGCCCATAAAAAACACTTGGATTAACCCAGAAAGCCGGTACATAGAGATTATGTGGTGCATGCATAAGTACATATGAATGTACATATGTATGTACATACATACATATTCATACATTCAAGGGGGCCAGAGTCAATTATTTTTATTTCCGGTACCTAAAGAGTAAATAGGGTATATTGTATTTGTGGTAAAAAAAAAGGTAACAGAAAACTAAAAATGCCATTCCGTAGGGAATGACCATACCTATTAAACCACAGAACCTTAGCTTTGTGCGTATCGAACCACTTACGTAAATTGACTGGATCAAACAAATTCTCAGAAATTTTTTGCTTATGTATGCATGTTATGTGTACATATTTATTGAATTAATCGCAATCTCATCATTAATGTGCATTGTGTGCGAGAGTGTATGCACACATATGTACATACATATGTACATGTACTGCACGGGATGAATGTATTGCGCTCATATTGTACTTGTACATTATTCGTCATGCATTCGGCCGCATTTGAACCCGCATATTCTTACACATTTATATCTTAGTGGAGTGACGATTTCTGTGGGATTGCTTAGGGAGACTCTGTTCAGGATTTTCCTGTAAGTTATTATAAATAGGCAGACCGTAGATGTAGGTGAATCAAAACCAAACCTCTCTTCACGTGGCTTTTCGCTTCTCTTTTGTTATCTTAACAGACAGTGGCGATCTTTTACAGTTATATAGCATGCGTACATATACGTGTGTATATATATGTAAATATGTATATGTAGATAAAACGAGTAAGAACGTTTGTGAGACGCTTCGCATGCGTCACAACCTTTTTACGCGGTACTCAGTCAGTATATCTGTACCTTAGTGGTTTTTTCGAATATTACATTTTTCTACGCCTGTAATCCAAATTACTTTGCCTTTTTAGGTCGCCACCCTCTGCCGCTTCATGAGGTAGAGTGTGCAAACCAGAAAGAAAAACGAGAAGGGACGTGTGAGACGCTTCTTATGTGTCACAACTTTTATACCCGGCACTCAGTACTACATTTGCACCTTAGCGGTGTTTTGTTAAATTTTAAATATTTTCTTCAACTGTGATCTACATCTACAACACTGCTCACACCAACACGCTCCTTTAGCTCGCCGCCCTTCCGATACCCACACACGGCAGAGGGAGGGCAGAGACAGAGACCGAGTGAAGCAGAAGTAGAATGTGAAAAGAACAACAACAGCTGCGGGACAGGGTGGGTGGCCACTGGAAATTAATTTCTGCATTGTGGCTATAATAATGATCCGATCGGATTGGTGATCTGATAGATATGGCCATTTCCAACGGAATTGCGTTTTTAGTTTTCTTTTATCTTCAAGGGCGTGGCTCATTTTTTAAATACACTGTTTTCAGTGTGAGCATACAGCAGTCCGGAGTCAAAATTTGGTGGCTCTAGCTCTTAGTCTCTGAGAACTAGCCGACAAACAAGACGGACAGACGGACAGACAGACATGGCTCTATCGACTCGGCTATTGATGCTGATCAAGAATATATATACTTTATGGGGTCGGAAACGCTTCCTTCTGTGCGTTACATACAAACGTTATTCGCACAAATACAATATACAATATACAATATTTACTCTTTGAGTACCGGGTATAATAAATTCTTGAAATCTGTTTCAATTATCATGAGAAATGCCTTAATTTGATGTTAATATTACTAGAATATACAAAAAATATATTTAACGTCAATTCTGTGACCATATTGTTGATTAGAAAATGTATAAATATAAAATAACGAAAAGTGCTTAAATGAGTACATGCGAGTTTTTTTTTAGTTTTTTTTATTTTTCGCTATGTAAAAGCACATTTGTATTTTGTGTCTATTTGTTAAGGATAAAGTGATTAAAATTTAAACAAAAATTGGTTACGTTTGCATTATGCGTCTAGAAGTTATGGGCGACGAAAGTCAGTTATTGTGAACATGTAATCATCATTGCTCCCCACTATATGCACTATATATGCACTATATGCACAAATGTACATACATATATGTATGTATGTATTTATACACTTTCTGTGAATTTATTATTTTATTTGTGAATCACATCGAAAAGTTATTGTTATTCTGTTGAGCGAACAATAGAATATGGAGCACGTCGAAGTTTCGTCTGGTGTGGACACTCTTGTAAGTGGTTTGTTTCTTTTTAATTTGTGACAGAAATATAATCTGCACTTGAGATTTTCTTTAAAATATAATTTAGAATCATGACATATTCTCTTGATTAGATTCCTTTGCCTCCAACTTTTTTCCTCAAAGAAAAAACCCGACTTTTTTTTATAGATACTATTTTTCGGTCCATAACATTTTTTAATGAATTATTATTTGTTTTATGTCAGAGGAAGCGGTTTGTTTTTTTTTACATTACTTCAGTATCTTAGATCTGATTGTGAAGAACTATGATTTTCTGAAAAGCTGATTGATGCAGCTAAAAAGAGGAATCAAACACCTTGTGGTTTAAGCGTACCGTCTGGAAAATATTAAGCTTTAAAATACAAAACCATCGATTTTTGTGCGCCATTGTTAACCTGGTTGTGAAAGAGTTTAAGGCTAAGAAGAAAAATAGGCCCCCCATAACTCTTCCTAGTAGTGAGGCCAGTGGTCCTTCCTCCTCTGCTCCATTCCCCTCTTCCCACTGCAATTCCTTGCAGTCAAAAAACTAACATCCCTCTTTGTAGCCTATCAAAATGCTCGCGGCTTACGTAGTAAGCTGAGCACTCTTTTTATGGATAGTTTCACATTTTCATCCCATGTTATTGTTTTTACCGAAACCTGGTTAAAGCCGGACATTCTTAGTTCCGAAGTTTTGGCAGATCGGTACACAATTTATAGGAATGATCGTTCGTCTCGACGTGGAGGAGGGGTTCTGATTGCAGTAAACTCTAACTTTACGTCGGAACTTTTCATAGTCCAGGTCTCACAAGACCTGGAATTCCTCTGTGTTAGACTGATTCTTCCCGGCCAGTCTATTTATGTCACTTGCTCGTATATTCCACCGTCTTCGGATGTACTAATATACGAGCAGCATTTGTCTGCCTTAAAAACTGTTTCTTCCTCGCTATCAGATAAAGACCATTTAATAGTTCTTGGGGATTTCAACCTGCCAGGTACTGTCTGGTCTTCGGTTAACGAGTCAAACAACCTTGTGCCCATGTCACGACATGAGTTTATTGATGGCTTATTAGACCTGTCCCTGTCTCAAGTCAACCATGTAAAAAACTCCTTGGGTCGATTGCTTGATCTGTGCTTTGTCTCGGATCCGACCGTAGCGTTGTTNCTCATTTCGGGACCATTTGCTCTTCCAAATTTTGGCCAGAGCACCTGGTTGTGAAAGAGTTTAAGGCTAAGAAGAAAAATAGGCCCCCCATAACTCTTCCTAGTAGTGAGGCCAGTGGTCCTTCCTCCTCTGCTCCATTCCCCTCTTCCCACTGCAATTCCTTGCAGTCAAAAAACTAACATCCCTCTTTGTAGCCTATCAAAATGCTCGCGGCTTACGTAGTAAGCTGAGCACTCTTTTTATGGATAGTTTCACATTTTCATCCCATGTTATTGTTTTTACCGAAACCTGGTTAAAGCCGGACATTCTTAGTTCCGAAGTTTTGGCAGATCGGTACACAATTTATAGGAATGATCGTTCGTCTCGACGTGGAGGAGGGGTTCTGATTGCAGTAAACTCTAACTTTACGTCGGAACTTTTCATAGTCCAGGTCTCACAAGACCTGGAATTCCTCTGTGTTAGACTGATTCTTCCCGGCCAGTCTATTTATGTCACTTGCTCGTATATTCCACCGTCTTCGGATGTACTAATATACGAGCAGCATTTGTCTGCCTTAAAAACTGTTTCTTCCTCGCTATCAGATAAAGACCATTTAATAGTTCTTGGGGATTTCAACCTGCCAGGTACTGTCTGGTCTTCGGTTAACGAGTCAAACAACCTTGTGCCCATGTCACGACATGAGTTTATTGATGGCTTATTAGACCTGTCCCTGTCTCAAGTCAACCATGTAAAAAACTCCTTGGGTCAATTGCTTGATCTGTGCTTTGTCTCGGATCCGACCGTAGCGTTGTTAACACGAGCACTCCCGCTCACTATACCTGAAGACTGCTATCATCCTACTTTCGAAGTGTCGATAGATATTGGACCTACTGTATCGGATCGTGCGGGTAGGCTATCTGAACGCGTCCGCTGCTTTCGTAAAGCCGAGTTTACGAAGCTCAATAACTTAATTCGAAATTTTGATTGGTCCGCTCTGTACTTGTGCAGTGACGTCATTGAAGGCACAAACATTTTTTATAATGTACTTGACACAATTTTTGACACGTGTGTCCCACTTTCATGTCCGACTAGATCTGCGAAACCTCCTTGGTTCACCAAAGAGTTATCCAGTCTAAAAAATCTAAAATCAAGACTATTTAAAAAATCTCAAGAAGTTGGTTCTCCCTCTTCTCTTTCTAATTACTTAATAGCTCGGTCAAACTTCACTGTTCTTAATGCTCAATGCTATAGGAACTACCTCCTTCGATGCAGGATACGTTTTTCAAAGGACCCTAAACAGTTTTACAGCTTCGTAAACAGTAAGCGTAGAACGTCCGCACATCCATCCTCGCTATCATTTTTGAATATGTCGGCAAACAATGATCAGGCAATCGCCGATCTTTTTGCACAATTTTTTCAAACCACCTATTCCCAGGAAAGCTACCCAGGTCATATGTATCCATATAGTTTACCAAGGTCGAATGGCATTTTCTGCCCTTTGTTAAATGAAGGCTCCTTACTTCATGAACTTCAATTAGTTAAGCCGGTATTCTCACCGGGCCCTGACGGAGTTCCCGGCTGTGTACTCAGGTACTGTGCCGAGTCTCTCTGCGGACCTTTGCTTAAACTATTCACTCTATCTATCCATTCTTCTAGCTTTCCCCCCATCTGGAAGGAATCCTTTATAATTCCTCTCCATAAGAAAGGTAGCAAGTCTGACGCTAAAAACTATAGAGGTATATCTAAGTTATCCGCTATTCCTAAAATGTTCGAGAAACTTTTAACTCCGCACTTGCAGCATCTCTGCAAATCACTTATATCTCCAGCTCAGCACGGATTTATACGGCGACGATCAACAACCACTAATCTTTTAGAGTTCACCTCCTTTGTAATTAAAGGCTTCCAAAGTAACTTGCAGACGGATGTTATTTACACTGACTTCAGTAAGGCATTCGATTCCGTAAACCATTCTCTTCTTGCACAAAAGCTCAACCTTCTAGGGTTTCCGCCCAATCTGTTGAGATGGATTTCTAGCTACCTGTGTTCTAGGTCTCAAAGGGTCCTTTTCAAAAACTCCGTATCTTTACCTGTTATGGTTACTTCTGGAGTACCACAGGGTAGCCATTTAGGCCCCTTACTTTTCACACTCTTTATTAATGACCTGCCTTCNTCAAAGGACCCTAAACAGTTTTACAGCTTCGTAAACAGTAAGCGTAGAACGTCCGCACATCCATCCTCGCTATCATTTTTGAATATGTCGGCAAACAATGATCAGGCAATCGCCGATCTTTTTGCACAATTTTTTCAAACCACCTATTCCCAGGAAAGCTACCCAGGTCATATGTATCCATATAGTTTACCAAGGTCGAATGGCATTTTCTGCCCTTTGTTAAATGAAGGCTCCTTACTTCATGAACTTCAATTAGTTAAGCCGGTATTCTCACCGGGCCCTGACGGAGTTCCCGGCTGTGTACTCAGGTACTGTGCCGAGTCTCTCTGCGGACCTTTGCTTAAACTATTCACTCTATCTATCCATTCTTCTAGCTTTCCCCCCATCTGGAAGGAATCCTTTATAATTCCTCTCCATAAGAAAGGTAGCAAGTCTGACGCTAAAAACTATAGAGGTATATCTAAGTTATCCGAAATTCCTAAAATGATCGAGAAATTGTGTTGTAGGCTTTAAAGGGTCCTTTTCAAAAACTCCTTATCTTTACCTGTTATGGTTACTTCTGGATTACCACAGGGTAGCCATTTAGGCCCCTTAATTTTCACACTCTTTATTAATGACCTGCCTTCTGTATTGACAAATTCTCGAGTACTTATGTATGCGGATGATGTTAAACTCTGTGTCCAGTATAAGGACATTTCATTTCACTCTCGTTTGCAATCTGATCTCAATAGCTTTCAGTCATGGTGCTGTGCAAATATGTTACAACTTAATGCCTCGAAGTGCAATGTTATGACTTTTTGTCGCTCCAGCCCCTTCCTGGCTCCTTACACCCTCTGCGGTAGTTCTCTTGAGAGAATTACATTGGTTGATGATCTAGGTGTTAAACTAGACCCAAAGTTAAAGTTTTCTGAACACATTTCTACCATGGTAAATAAAGCCATGGGTGTGCTTGGGTTTATAAAGAGGTGGTCAAAGGAATTTGAGGACCCCTATATAACGAAGACTCTCTATATCTCGCTTGTTCGTCCGATTTTAGAATACGGCTCATGTGTATGGTGCCCTCAGTACAACATACATCAGGACCGTATTGAATCAGTACAGAAAAACTTTTTATTATTTGCCCTACGGGGCCTCAACTGGGATGCAACTGTGAGACTGCCATCCTACCGTAGTAGACTTCTTTTAATAAATCTTCCATCCTTAGTTAGTCGTAGAAAAATGCTTGGTGTAATTTTTATGCACAACTTGATCAAGGGGGATGTAGACAGCCCTGACTTGCTGAGCCGCATAAACTTTACGATTCCCATTAGACCCACTAGAAACTTTATTCCTTTGTTCCTTCCACTATGTAGATCGAATTATGCCTCACACGAACCCTTTAGGGTTTTATGCTCGGATCATAATTCCCTCTACCACATTATATCCTCAACTAACTCCCTTCCTCTTCTTAAATCTCTTATACTAGCCTACCTCTCCCGTAGTTAGTTTCATTTTAGTTTTGTCTTGTTTCTGATTTTGGTAATTTCTGCTTGCTTAGCTTAGTCTAGTTATGATTAGATCTAATTTTCCTCGAATATTTCGGATTGTAGATAGAAAGGTGCATGCTCGCGACCGGTTCGGTTAATCGCGCCGCGCGTCATGCGGCAGCGCCCCTCGGTCGGTTGGGCGGGAGGAGGGCTGCGTTCTGCTAGGTTCCGCGCGTAACAGGCTTTGGCTTGGTGTCGCATGGGCCACTTGATGGTGCAGTCATTGCATATCAACGTCCAGAATAAAAAAAGAAATTGGACTTAAAAAACTCAGAAAAGGTCGAAAAAAAATTATACATATATGTGTCCTCTATTTTTTTATGTTTTGTTGCATTAATTGAACGTCGTTTAAGGTATTTTTCATCAAAATAGATTTCAATACTAGATTTTACAAATTAAAAAAAAAATATTTATACCATAGAACAGAATAAAATTTGCACTAGACCATTTCTAACCCCCATATCTTTCATAAAAAGTGAGTTTGGTTCCTTGAGAAATAATCGTGTCGGGTAGTGTAAATTAACAACTTCGCCTATGATTTAATTTTTGTTAGTGCGGGAGATTCCTTCTATTGCAAGCACTGTAATAAATGCAATTACGATAGCTGAGCAATACCTTAAACGACGCCCAAATAATGCACCTGTACAAAAAAAAATGAGGAAGGAGGCGAGAGACGTTTCCTACGCTCACAACTTTTATAGCCGGTACTCAGTAGTACCGTCTGTACCTTGTGGTAAATTTACATTTTCATTTTTTTCTACATTTTTCATCTACATCTACATACCTTCTGACCAAAGTTTTTTTCAAATTTTACATTTTTTCTTCATCTGTCATCTACATCACTTATCACGCCAACACGCTATTTTAGCTCGCCCCCTCCGCACACTACACGAAGCAGAGTGTGAATGTGAGAATGTGCAAAAAAACAAAAAAACTAGAAGGGACGTGTGAGACGATTCTTACGCGTCACAACTTTTATACCCGGTACTTCTACATCTACATCTACATCATTTCTTACGCCAACACGTCCTTTAAGCTCGCTCCTGTCCCCTAGGTCCACACAAAACACGAAGCAGAGTGTAAACGAGAGAATTTGCAACAAAAAAGCTCCTGGACGGGGTGGGTTTAGCCACTGCAAATGAATTTCTTCATTCTGCCTATAATAACGATCCAATCTGATCCCAATTCGGTTCCTTCCTGTGGGATGGCGTTTTTAGTGTTCTAGTATCTTCAAAATTGTGAATACAAAGATTTTTCGCGATTTTTGGGGGCGGAAGGGGACGAGTCGAAATTTTGAAATACACTTGTAACAGTGTGAGCATACAGCCTAGCCATACAGCTCTAGCTTTTATATCGACAGATGGACAGACGGACAGATGAACAGACGGACGGATGCTTATCAAGAATATACATATATTACCTTGTGGGGTCGGAAGAGTTTCCTTCTCAAATACAATAAAGCCTATTTACTCTTGGGTGGGTTTTGCCACTTCTAATTAATTTATTCATTCTGGCCATAATAATGATCCTATCTGATCCCAATTCTGATCTGACAGATATGGTCCTTATCTACATAATGGTATTTTTATACCCGGTACTTGAAGAGTAAATAGGGTATATATATTGTATTTGTGGGGACTAACGAATGTATGTAACGCACAGAACGCCGAGTCGATTGAGCCATGTCTGTCTGTCCGTCCTGAAGAGCGCCCAGTGCTCAGAGATCATAAAAGCTAGAGGCACCAAGTTTTGTATGCTCACACTGTTACAAGTGTATTTAAAAAATGAGCCCCACCCCTTTCCGTCCCCGCAAAAGGGCGAAAACCTCCCAAAGCTACAATTTTGAAAATTAAAGAAAACTAAAAACGCCATTCCTTAGGGAATGACCATATTTATCAGACCACCAAATTAATACAGCCACAATGAAGAAATTAATTTGCAGTGGCTAAACCCACACCGTCCCGCAGCTTATGTTCGTTTTTTGCACATTCTCTCATTCACACTCTGCTTCGCGCAGACACGTCTCTGCCTCTACCTCTGCCGCGGCCCTTCCGTGACTCTGCAGTGTGTGACTCTAGGGGAGGGTGGCGAGCTAAAAGAGTGTGTTGGCGTAAAAATTGTTGTAAGGTGTTGATGACAAATTTTTTTTTTTTTTTTTTCTCTCTCTTTATATTTACAATCTGTTTTTAAACAATAAGTAAATTGTATAATTAATATTCAATTAACAGAAATAGCAGTTTTCCAATGAGCCCTGCTATTATATATAACATCTTTTTAGTTTGTTAAATTTATCTATCAGGGATATCGAGAATGTGGTATCTTTTCAGTCTTCTTACTGTTAGGCTATTGTCTAATAGACTTAAGGCTAAATTATTTTCGTGGTTGTGGAGTCTGTCGATGTATTTCTTACTAGTTTTCTTTATTTCTTCTTTAATGGTTGGAATATTCAGATCTTTGTGGATGTTTGCATTAGATACGTAAAACGGAGCATTGACAATTTGTCGCAAAGTTTTTGATTGGTAACGCTGAAGTATTTCAATATTTGAGTTGCTAGCAGTTCCCCAAAGCTGTATAGCGTAGGTCCAAACAGGCTTCAGTATGGATTTTTAGAGGCGAATTTTGTTTTCCAAAGTGGTTTCTGATTTTCGACTTATCAGCCAGGACATTTTTAGTGTTTTAAGTCTAAGTTGTTGACATTTTGCTTTAATGTGGTTTTTCCATGTTAATCTGCGGTCGAGATGCAAGCCGAGATACTTCACACAGCATGAAACACCTTAACCACTCGGCAATTCACATTGTAAACCCGAGTTACCTGGTCTTAATGAAAACGTTATTTGGACGGATTTCAGGGAGTTTATTCTAATTTTCCATCGAAGGAACCAGTCTTCAATTAGGCTTAGCTCACTCTGCAGGAGTTCAGAAGCTTCATTTATAGATGTGCTTGTGGCTAAAACGGCTGTATATGTTGCAACAGTGCAGTTGTTTGTAACTGGCATGTCGGCCGTATATAGGGTGTAGAGAATTGGTCCCAATACGCTTCCTTGTGGGACGCCTGGGTTGATGAGAAGTAGTGATGAACTATCGGTTTTCTGCTGCACGTAAAAGCATCTTCTAGCCAGATATGATTTGATTAATAAATAGTACGGAGCAGGTAGCCATTTCTTTATCTTGTACAACAAACCTTTGTGCCAGACTCGATCGAACGCTTGTTGAACATCAAGAAATGCAGCAGTGCAGTATTTTTTGTTTTCAAATGCCGAAACTATATCATTAATAACCCTGTGACATTGCTCAGGGGTCCCGTGACCCCTCCTGAATCCGAATTGGTATTCAGGAATGATGGAAAGTTCGTCTAAAATTGGTAACATTCTCTTCAATAGTATTTTTTCAAACACTTTCGAGAAAATTGTCAACAGACTAATGGGACGGTATGATGTCAATTCCGTTTCTATTTTGTTTGGTTTTAGGATCATAACGATCTCTGCACATTTCCATTGACTTGGAAAGTGGTCTAGTCTGAGAATCGCGTTATATATAAGAGTGAGAAACCGAATGCATTTTGGTGGTAAACTTTTTAGGGTGATACCGTCTATTTTATCAGGGCCTGGTGCTTTTTTATTGTTCAAGCATTTGATTTCTGTCACAACTTCTTCATATTTAATGCTTTTAATAGGCAAGCTCATTTGGCAGGGTGACTCAAGGAATTTTTCTACTTCAGTCTCTGTTGTATAATTATTTATATCGTT